>NC_134355.1:331826648-332126648 GCF_048569485.1 Anomaloglossus baeobatrachus | reverse complement strand
CTTCCGGGTGGCGCATTCACTTCCTGTACTGTGCATCGTATACACATAGCTTTCTGCGTTTTCCCCGCCTACCGGCCGTCCTCTCGTCTGTGATTGGTTGCAGGCGGACGCGCCCCCAGCCTGTGACAGTATCTGCTTGCCGTGCAGTCATTGTGGCTCAGTCATTGTCTGCACAGCCAGTGGTCATTATCTATGGCCGCTGGCTATGTAGCAGAGCTGAAGCGGCGTGGGACCTCGTGTGGATTACGCCAGAGCTGCAGGGTGTTGTTAATAAAGAGTTGAAGGAGGGTGTGTGTTTTTGTATTTTTTTCCCAAATAAAGGATTTTTCTCTGTGTCTGTATTTATTTACATTCATGTACAGGTTAGTGTGATGCAGGTATCTCATAGATGCCTGTGCTATCACAGTAACCTAGGGTTTAGTAGCAGCTGTGCACTACTATTAACACCTCATCGCTCCAGGGCAATAGAGAAAAGCCGGTATTGCATCGGGATTGTCACATCTAATAGATGCGGCAATACCGGGCGGCTGCGGGCTGAGAATACCAGCCCCCAGCCGGTATTATCATAGCTGGGGATGAAAATTAGGGGGACCGCACGTCATTTTTTTATTTTTTTTAAATAATAAAAATAAAAAAAAGCCGCATCACCGACACAGCCGCGCACACTTCTGACAGGAACGTGCATGTGTTTCTAGGTACATGCACGCTTATGTTCAGAGAGCGCAGGCTGTGCCGGCTGATGTCATGTCAGACTTGTACGAGTTTAACAGCACATCACTGGCACAGTCGCACACTTCTGACAGGAACGTGCATGTGTTTCTGAAAGACATGCACGTTCACCATACTGACCTGCATACACTTGCACTGGTTTCCCCGCCCACCGGCCATCCTGCCGCCTGTGATTGGTTGCAGTCAGCTGGCACGCTGCCACTCAGGGTGGAGGCGCATCTAGCTGCATCCAATTACACGCGCCGGTGGGCGGGCAAAACAATGAATATTGAATTGTCAGCTCCGGAAGGGAAAAGCGTGACGCTCCTATCCCACTGTCCCCTCCACAAACGTTTTTAATCTCCGGTTTCTGGTCCCCATAGACTTATATGGGCACCGGAATCTGAAGCGGATCCGGATTTTTCGTTCAATCCAGCAGGGATCTGCCGATTCCGGATTTTGGCGGATTCGATCAGCCCTAGTTAGGTTTTTACTTGAGAGTTAAGAGACTTATGTTTACCCTGTAGAGTTTGGATCTTATCAGATAGGTCCTTAGTGATATAGAAATTACAATAATACCCAATATAAGTTTTAAAACATTTATTGCACCATTTATCTTACAAAAAGATCAGAACACCACCTCATAACAGAGCCAAGCTGAAAAATAATGACCGAATAAACAACCCTGACTCGGGTAACTGATATTGGGTATTATTGTAATTTCTAGTTTGGTCCCTGATACTCTTTGACTTTTTCTGTTTTGTTTTTTTTTTTTTTATACGTCCTTAAGGATATACTCCATTGCTGTTAGCATGGAGGATAGTAGGTTGATGTCTTTATGCACCGAATCTATAGCCTGTTGGCTTCAATCCTCTGGCAAGTGAATCAATGTCCTGCTTTGTTGGTAAAACCTTTATTAGATACCGCAATGACTGAAGGTCCAAGTGTATCCTGTGGCTTGCAAAGAGTCTGCGTCCCTCATGTTAATGGGACTATGAGCAGTGGCCAAAGATGGACAAGAGGTGGTCTCTATGCGAGTGTCACTCATATTCTTATGCTGGGGATCCAGACTTTGTCTCGCGACTCCCCGCTGGTCAGCTGGTTGGTTTAAGCATAGGTCCATTTTGACCGAATAAGAGCCGTCTGCATCTGAAGTTGCAAGTGTAAAAAATTGCTGAATGGCATTTTTGTTTAAGCCTTCAGAACGTGTATTCAGTGGCGAAGATCTTATGCCGTAATCGTGCTTTTCGGGCCCATGGAGCACGAACAACGTGGATTCTCACATCATCATATTCAGGCTAGCTTATCTTCAAGAAAGATGCAAGAAGGTCCCTAAAAAGGCCAGAAGTATTGAATAACCTTTTTGCTAAACAGGGCAGCTGGTGAGAGAAACACCTTGGTTGTGTTTAAGAAATGCTGCATTTGTAGATATGATTACGTTAAACAGCAAGATGTTGGCAATGCACAGAATGGTCTCAACTAAATATAAAAGAATGCAGCAAGCTAGTAACTGATGATTAGAGATGCAGTACTAGTGGATGGCCACTAGATGACAGTAGAGTACTAAAGAAGTGAGAAAAAACATGGAGGCTTAAAAGGGAATCTGGCAGCAGGTTTTTGATACTTGATCTTAGAGTAGCATGATGTAGGCAAAAAGAGCCTGAATCAAAAGATGTGTCACATAGATTACTGGCTACAGCCATTCTGACAAAATCAAATATTTTAGTTTTAGCATGTAGCAGAGCCTAACTAGCTGCCCCTGCCCACACCAGGCTTTCAGTGTAGATTTTCATAGACAAAAGCTTCTAATCACAGAAGGTGTGGAGTCGGAATTGAGCTCACATGCCCCTCAGTCCACTAATGATAAAGCTACTGAAGCTTAAAGGGAACCTGTCACCAGTTTTTTGCCCTATAAGCTGCGGCCACCACCACTGGGCTCTTATATACAGCATTCTAACATGCTGTATATAAGAGCCCAGGCCGCTGTGTAGAACGTAAAGAAGGGAATTTTGTTACTTACCGTAAATTCCTTTTCTTCTAGCTCTTATTGGGAGACCCAGACGATTGGGGTATAGCTACTGCCCTCCGGAGGCCACACAAAGCACTACACTAAAAAGTGCAAGGCCCCTCCCCTTCTGGCTATACCCCCCCGTGGTATCACGGGTTCTCCAGTTTTAGTGCCAAAGCAAGAAGGAGGAAGCCAATAACTGGTTTAAACAAATTAACTCCGAATAACGTCGGAGAACTGAAAAACCGTTCAACATGAACAACATGTGTACCCGCAAACAACAAAAAAATCCCGAAGGACAACAGGGCGGGTGCTGGGTCTCCCAATAAGAGCTAGAAGAAAAGGAATTTACGGTAAGTAACAAAATTCCCTTCTTCTTCAGCGCTCTATTGGGAGACCCAGACGATTGGGACGTCCAAAAGCTGTCCCTGGGTGGGTAAAGAGATACCTCATGTTAGAGCTGCAAAACAGCCCTCCCCTACGGGGGTGTCACTGCCGCCTGCAGGACTCTTCTACCTAAGCTGGCATCCGCCGAAGCATAGGTATGCACCTGATAATGCTTGGTGAAAGTGTGCAGACTCGACCAGGTAGCTGCCTGGCACACTTGTTGAGCCGAAGCCTGGTGTCGTAATGCCCAGGACGCACCCACGGCTCTGGTTGAGTGGGCTTTTAGCCCTGAAGGAACCGGAAGCCCCGCAGAACGGTAAGCCTCTAGAATTGGTTCTTTGATCCATCGAGCCAGGGTGGCTTTAGAAGCCTGCAACCCCTTGCGCGGACCAGCGACAAGGACAAAAAGTGCATCGGAACGGCGCATGGGCGCCGTGCGGGAAATGTAGATTCTGAGTGCTCTCACCAGATCTAGCAAACGTAAGTCCTTTTCATACCGGTGAACCGGATGAGGACAAAAGGAAGGCAAGGATATATCCTGATTAAGATGAAACGAGGATACGACCTTAGGGAGAAACTCCGGAATGGGGCGCAGCACTACCTTGTCCTGATGGAACACCAGGAAGGGAGCCTTGGATGACAGAGCTGCCAGCTCCGACACTCGCCGAAGCGATGTGATCGCAACAAGAAACGCCACTTTCTGTGACAGGCGAGAAAAGGAAACTTCCTTCAGAGGCTCGAAAGGCGGCTTCTGGAGAGCAACTAGTACCCTGTTCAGATCCCATGGATCTAACGGCCGCCTGTACGGGGGCACAATATGACAGACCCCCTGCAGGAACGTGCGCACCTTAGGAAGACGTGCTAGACGCTTCTGAAAAAACACGGATAGTGCCGAGACTTGCCCTTTAAGGGAGCTGAGCGACAAGCCCTTTTCCAACCCCGATTGCAGGAAGGAAAGAAAGGTAGGCAATGCAAATGGCCAAGGGGATACTCTCTGTGTAGAGCACCAGGATAAGAAAATCTTCCACGTTCTGTGGTAGATCTTAGCAGACGTTGACTTCCTAGCTTGTCTCATTGTGGCTACGACTCCTTGAGATAATCCTGCGGACGCTAGGATCCAGGACTCAATGGCCACACAGTCAGGTTCAGGGCCGCAGAATTCTGATGGAAAAACGGCCCTTGGGACAGTAAGTCTGGTCGGTCTGGCAGTGACCACGGTCGACCGACCGTGAGATGCCACAGATCCGGATACCACGATCTCCTCGGCCAGTCTGGGGCGACGAGTATGACGCGGCTGCAATCGGATCTGATCTTGCGTAACACTCTGGGCAAGAGTGCCAGAGGTGGGAAGACGTATGGGAGCCGAAACTGCGACCAATCTTGAACTAATGCGTCTGCCGCCAGAGCTCTTTGATCGCGCGACCTCGCCATGAATGCCGGGACCTTGTTGTTGTGCCGGGACGCCATTAGGTCGACGTCCGGCACTCCCCATCGGCGACAGATTTCCTGAAACACGTCCGGGTGAAGGGACCACTCCCCTGCGTCCATGCCCTGGCGACTGAGGAAGTCTGCTTCCCAATTTTCTACGCCTGGGATGTGAACCGCGGATATGGTGGAGGCTGTGTCCTCCACCCACATTAGAATGCGCCGGACTTCTTGGAATGCTTGCCGACTGCGCGTCCCTCCTTGGTGATTGATGTATGCCACCGCTGTGGAGTTGTCCGACTGGATTCGGATCTGCTTTCCTTCCAGCCACTGTTGGAAGGCCAGTAGGGCAAGATACACTGCCCTGATTTCCAGAACATTGATCTGAAGGGTGGACTCCTGCGGAGTCCACGTCCCCTGGGCCCTGTGGTGGAGAAACACTGCTCCCCACCCTGACAGACTCGCATCTGTCGTGACCACTGCCCAGGATGGGGGCAGGAAGGATCTTCCCTGAGACAATGAGGTGGGAAGGAGCCACCATTGTAGAGAGTCCTTGGCCGTCTGGGAAAGAGAGACTTTCCTGTCCAGGGACGTTGACTTCCCGTCCCATTGGCGGAGAATGTCCCATTGAAGTGGGCGCAGATGAAACTGCGCAAAGGGAACTGCTTCCATGGCTGCCACCATCTTCCCGAGGAAGTGCATGAGGCGCCGTAAGGGGTGCGACTGGCCTTGAAGGAGGGATTGCACCCCTGTCTGTAGGGACCGCTGCTTGTTCAGCGGAAGCTTCACTCTCGCTGCTCGAGTATGAAACTCCATGCCAAGATACGTTAGCGACTGTGACGGTGACAGATTCGACTTTGGAAAGTTGATGATCCATCCGAACGTCTGTAGAGTCTCCAGCGTAGCATGTAGACTGAGTTGGCATGCCTCTTGAGAGGGTGCCTTGACAAGTAGATCGTCTAGGTAAGGGATCACCGAGTGTCCCTGAGAGTGCAAGACTGCTACCACCGCCGCCATGACCTTGGTGAAGACCCGGGGGGCTGTCGCCAGACCGAATGGCAGAGCTACGAACTGAAGATGGTCGTTTCCTATCACAAAACGTAGAAAACGTTGATGTTCTGTAGCAATTGGCACGTGGAGATAAGCATCTTTGATGTCTATTGAGGCAAGGAAGTCTCCTTGAGACATTGAGGCAACGACAGAGCGGAGGGTTTCCATCCGGAACCGTCTGGCGTGCACATGTTTGTTGAGCAGCTTTAGATCCAGAACAGGACGGAACGAGCCGTCCTTTTTTGGAACCACAAAGAGATTGGAGTAAAACCCTCTCCCTTGTTCCTGAGGCGGTACAGGAACCACTACTCCTTCCGCTCTTAGGGAGTCCACCGCCTGCAGCAGGGCATCTGCTCGGTCTGGATATGGGGAGGTTCTGAAGAACCGAGCTGGAGGACGAGAACTGAACTCGATTCTGTACCCGCGAGACAAAATGTTTGTCATCCACCGGTCTTTGACCTGTGACGTCCAAATGTCGGAAAAGCGGGAGAGCCTGCCCCCAACCGGAGATGCGGAGGGGGGGGCTGGAAGTCATGAGGTAGCCGCTTTGGAAGCGGTTCCTCCATTTGCTTTCTTGGGGCGTGCGTGAGCCCGCCAGGAATCTGAGACTCTTTGCGTCCTCTGAGTCCCTTTGGACGAGGAGAATTGTGTCTTGCCCGAACCTCGAAAGGACTGAAACCTCTGCTGCCATTTTTTCTGCTGAGGTTTGCTTGATCTGGGCTGGGGTAAGGAAGAGTCTTTACCCTTGGACTGTTTAATGATGTCAGCCAATGGCTCGCCAAACAGTCTATCTCTAGATAAAGGCAAGCTGGTTAAACATTTTTTGGAACCAGCATCTGCTTTCCAGTCCTTTAACCACAAGGCTCTGCGCAAAACTACCGAATTGGCGGACGCCATTGAGGTGCGGGTGGTAGATTCTAGGACCGCATTGATAGCGTAAGACGCAAACGCAGACATCTGCGAGGTAAGGGACGCCACTTGCGGCGCCGCTGGATGTATGATAGCATCCACTTTTGCTAAACCAGCTGAAATAGCTTGGAGTGCCCATACGGCTGCGAATGCTGGAGCAAACGACGCGCCGATAGCTTCATAGACAGATTTTAACCAAAGGTCCATCTGTCTGTCATTGGCATCCTTAAGTGAAGCGCCATCCTCCACTGCAACTATGGATCTAGCTGCAAGTTTGGAAATCGGGGGGTCTACTTTTGGACACTGGGTCCAGCGCTTGACCACATCAGGGGGGAAAGGAAAACGTGTATCCTTAGAACGTTTAGAGAAACGCCTTTCTGGATGAGCGTCGTGTTTCTGGATTGATTCTCTGAAGTCAGAGTGATCCAAGAAAGCACTCAATTTACGCTTGGGATAGAGGAAACGAAACTTCTCCTGCTCTGCAGCTGCCTCCTCTGCAGAGGGAGCTGGGGGAGAAATATCCAACAGTCTATTGATGGCTGAGATAAGATCGTTTACCATGGCGTCCCCATCCGGGGTATCCAGATTGAGAGGGGTTCCAGGATAAGACTCCTGATCACTCTCTTCAGACGCATCACAGGGCGACTGATTGCGCTGAGACCCTGAGCAGTGTGATGACGTTGAGGGTCTTTCCCAGCGAGCTCGCTTAGGGTGGCTGGGGCTATCATCTGAGTCATAATACTCAGCCTGGGAAGCCGGGGACCCCCTTGCAGTCTGGACTAATTCCAACTGAGGGGGATTAGAGGACAGAGACCTCGCCGTGTCCATAGACTGAGCCCCAGACATGGATTGCAAAGTTTCAAGGATCTTTGCCATAGTCACAGACATTCCATCAGCAAAAACTGCAAAGTCTGTCCCTGACACCGGGGCAGGACTTACAAGCGTCTCAGCCTGGGTCACTACCCCTCCGGACTCCGGCTGGCGAAGCAGCACCGGATCTGAGCATTGCACACAATGGGGGTCTTTGGAACCTGCTGGTAGAGCAGCCCCACATGCAGCACACGCAGTGTACACAGCCCTAGCCTTGGCAGCCTTGCGTTTTGTGGATGACATGTTGCTGCCTCCTCAGAGCGATCTGGGGTCTAGCCAGGAAGCGACCTCACAGTGCAAGAAATAACTAAATATATATATCTGGTGACACAGTACACCAATACACACTGAGGCACTAGAGGGGCCAGCTGAAAAGCCGCTTACCGCCCGCTTAAGAGCGGGTGTGTGTTCTCCAAAAGCCCCCTAGTCCAGGTCTCCCAGAGCCTTGCGTCCTTCCTCCAGCCAGACTGCATGTAATGGCTGCCGGCGTCCTGGGAGAGGAGGGGGGGAGGGCCCTGGGCGTTCCTGGCTAAGAGCGGGAAGCCTGCTTCCCTCTGTGCCTAGTGAGAGGGCTGGAGCATGTAAATCAGGCTCCAGCCCTCGTCGCTGCTGCGAAACAGCGTCTCTCCCCTACCCTGATTGACAGGGTGGGGGCGGGAACGAAGCGGAGCTAGGCCGCAAAAGCCGGGGACTGGATTTATAAACGCCGCCGCCGTAAAAGCGCGGTCGGCGTGTCCCCGGCGCACCACAAGTCACAGCAGCGCCGCCCGGTCCAGTGGGGGTCGGCGCTGCGTTCCCACAACACAAAGTCCCCCAGTAAACTGTAGGAACACTAACTCCAACGTTACGGTCCCCGGCGCACTACAACACCCAGCCAGCCCGGAGTGTGTCTGTGCCTGCCGGGGACACAGAGTACCTGTATGATGCAGGGCCATGTCCCTGATTGTACTCCTGCTCCGTATCCATCAGGTTCAACTGGGTCTGTGGATGGAGCCCGGCGTCAGAGCTTAGAGGCCGGCAGGATCCCACTTCCACAGAGCCCTACAAGGGGATGTGGAAGGAAAACAGCATGTGGGGCTCCAGCCCCTGTACCAGCAATAGGTACCTCAACCTTACAACACCATCCACGGGTGAGAAGGGAGCATGCTGGGGGCCCTATATGGGCCCTCTTTTCTTCCATCCGAAATAGTCAGCAGCTACTGCTGACTAAAATCTGTGGAGCTATGCGTGGATGTCTGACCTCCTTCGCACAAAGCTTGAAAACTGGAGAACCCGTGATACCACGGGGGGGTATAGCCAGAAGGGGAGGGGCCTTGCACTTTTTAGTGTAGTGCTTTGTGTGGCCTCCGGAGGGCAGTAGCTATACCCCAATCGTCTGGGTCTCCCAATAGAGCGCTGAAGAAAATGACTTTATAATACTCACCTAAATGGTCGCTACAGTGGATTTGGGTCAGATGGGTGTCTTCGTTCTCCGGTGCTGGCGCCTCCTCTTTTGGCCATCTTTGTAGTCCTTCTTCTGAAGCCAGGGTGCATGACTCGTCCTAAATCAGCCACACTCGCTGGCATTGAGGTCCTGTGCAGGGGCACTTTGATCTGCCCTGAGCAGGGCAGATCAAGGCATTGTAGTGCGCCAGTGTGGGACCGGCGAGTGTGTATTACATAGGACGCGTCATGCAGACAGACTTCAGAAAGAGGACGAAGATGGCCGAAAGAAGAGGCTCCGCCACTGGAGAACGGAGACGCCTATATGGCCCAACTCCACCGCAGTGACCGTTTTAGGTAAGTATTATAAAGTGCTTTTTACGTTCTACACAGTGGCCTGGGATGTTATATACAGCATGTTAGAATGCTGAATATAAGAGCCCGGTGGTTGTGGCCATAGCTTATAGGCCCCAAATCTGCTGACAGGTTCCCTTTAAACTAACATGGCAGGTAAACAAAAAAACACTGTGATAAGAGATGCCTGGCTTCAGATTTCATAGCAAAAAACCTGCTGTCAGATTCCCTTTAACACTTACATTACCAATTTAAGTTAGGGCTTGCCGGTGATCTTGAACAACCAACAGGCCTGTGAAGAGAGACTGCTCCAAAGTTGTTATCAAGGATCCGAAGACCCTTTCTAAAAGAACCACAAGGTCCTCAGCTGATGCTACACCAGAATGACTCGCAGAACAATGGAAGACTGCAAGGAGGCCATCATCAGATCTTTCATCTTGGAGGGTCCTAAGGTGGGAGGCTACTAAGAGTCTCCAAATGTGGTCTCCTTACACCAGGTGACTATAGGCAGGAGATGAAAGGAGAGGATCAGCAAGGGTCCCAACAGGACTGATGCAGGAGAGGGTGGACCGTTGGGGTTAATGTAAGCGTGGTCCGCCCAGCCGTAACACGGATCATTGCTGGTTCCAGAACCGCCGGAAGACAAGTCTGCGGGAAAGCCTGCCCACCACAAGGCGCAGGAGTCTCTCACCTCCGGAGTTGTGGCATACACCCTCTGCTGCCTGCTGGGCTTCCAGACCACCTCCGGGGGTAAGACAGAGGAGGCCTCCAGTGAGATAGCGTGTGGAGGATGCAGGTTCAGGATAGGTCAAGACTTCAGGCCAACAAGTAGGCAGCAATGACCGCAACCTCACTGGATAGCGTGAGTGGGCTCAAAAGAATATAGATGATTGAAACAAGGCGGGGCGATTTGGAGGATGGAATGCCTTTATTTGCTCTAGATTGGTGTGGATTAGAGGAAATGGGTTCAGAGTTTGCACCAGTGTGATCGGCCTGCTTGACTTCTGGTCATGCCCCCCACAATCTTTGTTTTTCACAGATAGCACTCATTCCTATGATTGTGTGAGGGGCATTTTAGATGTCTGATGGCTTCCTCTGACCGAGCGCCCTGTGCAAAGTCACAAAAATATGTCTGACATTGAACAGAGTGAACAAGCAATTCGGCAATGCAAGTCTATAGGTCTGCATAAAACCTTGGACAGCACTTGGAAGCTATCCATCTGCTGTCCATTTTTTCAATGACCAATAGGAGAAGCTGTAGATTTTTTTTTTGTTCCTATCACAGAAAACCTGAAGAAACTCTGATGACACTCCGATAAAAAATATAATGAAAATCACTCATGAAACTTGGTCTGATTTCTCATATGGGGAAAAAACCCAGACAGAATGAGGCTTAAGAGTGTGAAGGAGAGGAAATCATTACTAGGTTCTTTTAATGCTCCATTGTAAGGAGTATTCCTTATAGAGAAGATCACAATGTGTATGTAAAGTGGATGTTTTCAACGATCAATAGATTCTGATAGTACGGCTATACTGGTTGTCACTCTTGCTGTAGGTTGTCAGCAACTGAAGGAAAGTTGCCACCTTGGTATTGCCTGAACATACTACCTGAGGTGTCCTTTTTGGAAAGATGGTGGCCTCATCTAATTGAAAAAAGGCCTTTGTAACAAACATAACAACTACTACTACGTTTCAGGAAAGCTTTTATTCTGTCTCACAGAACTGTCAAGTTATCGCATCCATTCATTTAATTCTAAAGATAATTTTCCAAGAATTGTAGAACCGCATGATTGAGGAATTACTCATACAGAAGATAATATAATTCATTCATTCATTCATTCATTCATTTCTGGGTTCCAGAGCTTCAGTGTAGAAATGAAAGGCCGGCCATGATACAGTCAAATCATTCAAATGACTAAGCAGAAAAGCCACTGAAGCTGGGATTTCCATGTTGCATGGGATAGGACCATGGCCTATGATTAAATATGCAAACTGATTTGCTTTGCTTTAAACCAGTATTTGCCAGTAGACAAGACCGTCATATTCTTCACATTCTGATAGAATATATTTGCCATCAACAAACAAGGCTCTTCTCTTTTGCATGAAACGCCTTATCAATTGTACTGACAAAACATTTGGCCTCTAAAGAATAAAAAGCTAAAGGTCTAAAAAAATGGAATATAATATACTTGCCTGCATATGATCTTGTACTTTATGAAACATGACACAGTCACTATGTACGCAAAAATTTTATAAAAAATAAAAAACAAACCAAAACCTGTAAACTGCAACAAGCAGCTATTGTACACTGAGGATTGCATAAATGCAGCAAAATCAACTGAGGATACTTTCTGGTATTACAGTGGAACCTCGCTTAACGAGTAACCCACTTAACGAGAATTTCGCTTAACAAGCAAAGCTTTCTGTACATTTGTAACCCGGTTTACGAGAAAGCTTTGCTGTACGAGCAAAATACTTACCGCACACACTTCCGGTTCCGTACATCCACCGCGCTCTGACCCGCACTTGCAGTCCACACAAGCACACACAAGCACGCACAAACACACACATACATACAGTATTCTGCTCACCTTGCCTTCCGTTCCACCTCCGGCCTCATGGTTCTTGTAATCCGATGACTCATTGCGACGTCCTTGCGGCGAACTACAAGACCCAGGAGGCCAGCGATGGAACGGAAGGTAAGGTGAGCATAATATGTGTACCTTCAGTTCCATCGGCAGCCTCCTGGGTCCTCTAGCTCACCGCTCCACTCTAGGCTGTGCATCGGCAACCATAGCGACGAAGCAGGAAGTTCCCCTGTCAGACGCTACTCAAAAAGGAGCTGGGAGCGGAAGTTCCTTCCTCGTCGTTATGGTAACCCGATACACAACCCGTACTGGTGAAGAGCAAGTCCCAGGAGACCGGCGATGGAACGGAAGGTAAGGTGAGCATAATGTGTGCGTGCGTGCTTGTGTGTGTTTGTGCGTGTGTGGAATGACACAATAGGGGACCTGAATGGGACATTTAACAAGTTGTGGAACGAATTGTCTGCATTGCAATGATTTCCTATGGGAAATATTGCTTTGCTGAACGAGTAACTTGGTTAACACGCACACTCCCAGAACAGATTGTTCTCGTTAACCAAGGTTCCACTGTATATAAATAAAGCTTAAATCTGTCATCAGGTTTTCGCTATGTAATCAGATGCCAGCATGCTGCAAGGGTTAACACAAAGGTTAAAGAAGCCTGGCTTGTTACAGTCCAATCTGTTGTTTATTTGCTGTTTGTTTAAGCAGCAGGACCCTTATCATTGCAGGTCTTTTCCTATTCATTTCTATGATAGAACCATTTTACCGTTCATAATTTCTTTCTTTTGAGCATTTTTTTTCCACTTCAGGTTTTAAAAATGCTTTGTGAGAAAACAGGCTTCTTTAAAGTGGCTCCTGATTGAATTTGCTGAAAGCTGGGAACTGCCCAATCAAAAGGCTACAAAAACCGTTCTGGGAAAAAAAAAAAAAAAAAAAAAAACTATTCCATGAAGCTTCAAAAAAATTTCAAATTTGCTTCAGGAGTCCATAAAATCTTCCACAGCACCCCAATTAAGGAGTGTATCCTTAGAAACAAGAAAACTTTTACTCCCTGCAAAAAAACTCAGTGTGCACATACTGTTAAGCGGGCTTTACACGAGACGATAGATTGTGCGATATGTCGTTGGGGTCACGGTTTTCGTGACGCACATCCGGCATACCGCACGACGTGGTTTCGTGTGACACCACGGGAACGATGAACAGCAGCTTTACCTGCCTCCCGCGGCACCCGACGGCTTAATGGAAGGAAGGAGGTGGGCGGGATGTTTACATCCCGCTCATCTCCGCCCCTCCGCTTCTATTGGCCGCCTGCCGTGTGACGTCACTGTGACGTCGAACGTCCTGCCCACTCCAGGAAGTGGACGTTCGTCGCTCACAGCGAGGTCATCCGGAAGATAAGTACGTGTGACGGGGGTTAAACGAGTTTGTGTGCCATGGGCAACTAATTGCCCGTGACGCAAAAACGACGGGGGCGGGTACGATCGATTGTGCTATCGCACAATCCATCGTCTCGTGTAAAGCAGGCTTTAGGGTCTGTTCACATTGTGGTTTTTCTGATTTTCTGCCCCAAAAAAACTCAAGTCTTGTTTCGAGACTTTCTACCCCAAAAAGCTCTCAGGCTATGTGCGCACGTGTGCGTATTACATGCAGTTACGCTGCGTTCTGCACCGCAGCGTAACTGCATGCGTCCTGCGTCCCCTGCACAGTCTATGGAGATTGTGCAGGAGCCGTGCGCACGTGGCATATTAGAACGCAGCGATTCAGCTGCTGCCCGAATCGCTACGTTCTAAGAAGTGACATGTCACTTCTTCCGTGCAGTTTGCTTGCGGTCTATAGGGAGAGGCAGCATGCAGAGCGCACGTTCTCTGCCGGCACCATGCGTTTCAGAACGGAGCTTTTCAGCTGCGCTCTGAAGCGCACCTTTTAGATGCGGTGCAGAGCGCACATGTGCGCACATAGCCTTACCCTTAGAATGTCCTCTAGTTTGGACATTGAGCACTCGGCATTATTATGGTGACCTTCTAGAATAGAGTTGCATATATAAAACCTGCTTGTGACACCGTGAGTCACATGAGATTTAGAGAAAAACTAACTGAATTTCCCTTGACACCTGTTGGTAAATGTACAGAAATTGAACCAAGGTCAACAGAAATTGAAATTAAGAGGGCTTATCACAAAAGTCTGCAGTCAGTCTATGTAAATCTAGACTTGAGAATCCTCACATTGGACACAGTGCACGCTCTCTAATGTTAGCAGCGAGACAGAGCGGTCATATGATATAAGCGAGTTGAGCAAGGCCACAAACGTCTAATGAGAATGTGGCCGAGAGTCTGTATATCATCATACTTGGGGTCACATAACCGCTTTGTCTCACCGCAGGCACCGGAGAATCCTAACAGCAAGCAATGTGAGGATTCATAAGAATGCAGTCACATAGAGAGACTGCAGACTTGTGTGATAAGTGCAGACAACCACTTTAATGCACATTATAGGCTTGGAAGGAAGACTTTCTACAGGTAAATCAGCTGGATAATGATACCCTTTTAACAAGCAGACAGTCTCCATTTTCAAGAGGCAGCTGCGTATTTTTGGTAGGACGTCTCTTGCTAAGCTGTAAAATAGGAGTCAAGGAAAATTTGCAGAGAGTGAAGACACAGCATATGGACGACTGAAGATCTCTCTCAAACCTAGTTTCCATAAAACATACTGTGGTACAGTTCACAATGTGGATTACAGGTCAAACCTGATGTCTTAAGGGTTATTCCCATGATCATGTATTGTCAGATAGTATATAAACAGAAGCAATTTTGCAATTTGGAGCTTATTCAATTTTTCAGCCACTGCTGAGATATAAACACTTATTTTGTTTACAGATTGTTTCCTTGGAGATCGACCAGCACTACTAGACAGCAGAACTTGTGCAGTGCTTACAAGCTCTCTTCTATTGAGCTTGTAAGCACTAGCTAGCAGGATCGCTAGACTACCATTACCTCCCAATCCTGGTCAGCATCAGCGCAGTGCTTACAAGGTGAACAGCAGCAGTGGTCGGTCTCCTAGGTAATAGCTGTAAACAAAAGTGTTAATATCTCGGATTTCAATAAGCAGTAAATTCCAAAAGTAATTGTGTTTACAAGCACTATCCGACAATATCCAACCTATCTATGAAGCTGGGAATAAAGCTTTATGTTGTAGGCTATAAGCAGTACTGGTCTGTCTGAATCTGAGCGAGCCAAAAAACAGAAAAAATAATTCTCTATAGTCGCCTATGTAGTATTATCAGGTTAGAAGAGAATTTATTACCCTTCACAAATTCACCATGCTCAGGTCAAAGTAGAAAAATACTCTATACAGTTACCGATATTTGTAACACATTATTTTGACGTTTGGTGCCTTAGATATGGTAAAGAAACTAGCATACAGAGCTACATAGTATCATTAGAGACAGAGGTGAGCTACTATACAAGAAACAGACGGAGAATACCTAAATCTGAAGAACTATACCACCAAGATGTAAGAATTAAGCATAGACTTACAGTTCCCTTGTCCTTAACTGTTCCTCCAGCCTCGCTGCAGTATAGTCAATCATGTCATCCGCTCCCAGATCTTTCATCAGGGTAAAGGCGTTTCCAGAACAGACAGCAGTCACATGCGCGCCCCATGCTTTCAGTAACTAAAACAGATGGATCTGAAGTTAAAATTTATATTATAATATATATATATATATATATATATATATATATATATATATATATATATATATATATATATATATATATATATATATATATTATATATATACTATGAACATAGTATTTAATAATGGCACATATAATCTGGTTCCTGAATATCATAAGTTGCATGGACACAGATTTGAATCATAACATTCAGCCTGCCACTAGAGGGAGCTCAAGGACTTAATTAATAAAGTATTACTATGGCCTTCCATGTATAGTATGCAGTTAGCTCCTATGCTCCCTCTAGTGGCTGCAGTTGGTAGCTATAAGGTAGAGCACATTGAGGAAATTAAAGGGAACCTGTCACCAAGTTTTTCCCTTATAAGTCGCGGCCACCACCAGTGAGCAAGGATATACAGCATTCCAGAATGCTGTATATAATTGCCTAGGCCGCTCTATAGAACGTAAAAAAACACCTTTATTATACTCATCTAGTGGGTGGTCCAATCCTCTGGGTGTTGCTGGTCTCGGTCTGGCACCTCCTCCATCTTCTGCGATCAACGTCCTCCTTCCTAGCCCCGTGTGCATGATGCGTTCTGCATCAATCTTACAGAGACCACCATTGTGCTACTGCGCATGCGCACTTGGAGCTGCCCGGTTGAGGGCAGATCAAACTATTGTAGTGCAAATGCATCAGTGGTCTTTGACCTTTCCTCGTGCCTGCGCATTACACTACTTTGCTCTGTCCATAAAAGAGCAGATCAAAGTGCACATACGCAGGAGCACAATGCCGGCCTCTCTGTAAATGACGCAGGACACGTCATGCACATAGGGCTGGGAAGGAGGGCGGCAACTGCCCAAGATGGAAAAGGCACCGAACCAAGAACAGCGACACCCATCAGACCGGACCGCCCCAATAGGGGAGTATTATAAAGGTGTTTTTTACGTTCTGCAGAGCAGCCTGGGCTCTTATATATACACACACCATTCTGGAATGCTGTATAGCAGGGCTCAATGGTGGTGGCCGCAGCTCATAAGGGAAAAACCTGGTGACGGGTTCCCTTTAAACAATGACTTTATGCCAGTATTTTGGAGTAAAATGAAAGAGCTAATTTTACATCACATATTTGTAGTAAGTGAAAGGCTTAACAGGAAGGGGGCACAGCCCCCAAGTTTCGTATTGATTATTTTATATGTAATAATATGCATTTTCAGTTTGTAGCCCCAATTTTTTTTTTTATCTGGAAGTCATAAGTGGAGGACAAGTATTTTTTTTTGCCTAGAGGATGTCCTCAGTGAGGCTGCGGAGGCGTGCTGGTGGTATCTATCAATAAGTGCCTCAACCACTTCACCAAAATGTAAGCTGAGTTGTATGGAATCATATGAGAAGATACGAATACCTGAATGGCTGCTGTACCAACTCCTCCTGATGACCCGATAATTAATACACTATAAAAAAAGAAAGAAAGAAGGGGTTACTGACATCCCTGTCCTATGTGATGCAGACAATCAAGCAAGTCAAATTTCCACTGTATTTTATCTAAAGTATCCAAAAAATGAAGAGAGGAACGGTGACTATGTCATTGATGTAATAAAACCAAAAAATGTAATGAGCTTGTAAGCCAGGCCCTCATTGCTCTTCTTTGATCTGTTATGCGTTACTCTATAGTGTCTGATAACATTTGTGCACGTTCCCTCTAAATTGAACAGCACTGCAGAATATGTTGGTGCTATATATTATGTTTAGTTTCAGGGTTCATTTATTATCTATATCTATATATATAATTGCCTTATTCTGTCTGTCTGTCTGTCTGTCTGTCTGTCTGTCTGTCTGTCTGTCTGTCTTGCTCCAAAATTGTGTCCTTACGGTGACACAAAGCTGATTGGCCGCTGGGCTCGCCATGGCCCCGCCCCCCCACACGGATTGGCCTCTCGCCCCGGCTCTCTGCAGGCTCCGCCCCCCTCACGCAATGCACGCTCGCTCTTGCCCAACTGACACGTAGCTCCGACTCCCAGGTGAGTACACACACATCAGATCACACTCACTCTCACACACACCTCACACATCACATCCACACACTCACAACATCCTGGGATATCGCTTGCTTCTACACCGGCTCCGTCACGATCCCAGCAGCGCCAGACATAACCTTGCGATGCTGGGATCTTCACAGAGCCCGTGAACGCTGTTAACCATTATACACATCGGGTAACTAAGGTCCCTTGGTTACCCGATGTGTATCATAGTTAACAGTGTACACCGGCTCACACTCACTCTCACACACACCTCACACATACATCACATCGCATCCACACACTCACAGCATCCGGCGATATCGCTTGCTTCTCGGCCTCGATAATGTGCTGTTGTGACCTTCCAGGACCTGTCGGAGGATCACATGGCCAGAAGCATGTGGTATCTCCGGATGTTGTGAGTATGAGCGCGTATGTGCAATATCGTCAATGTGTGTGTGCGTGAGTGTATGCGATCGGGTGTGTGTGAGTGTATGCGATCGGGTGTGTGAGTGTCGGCAGAGGAGCATGGCGTGCTGGAGGAGGCTGGGACGGAGAGGCTGATGCTGGGGACAGAGAGGCTGATGCTGGGGACAGAGAGGCTGATGCTGGGGACAGAGAGGCTGATGCTGGGGACAGAGAGGCTGATGCTGGGGACAGAGAGGCTGATGCTGGGGACAGAGAGGCTGATGCTGGGGACAGAGAGGCTGATGCTGGGGACAGAGAGGCTGATGCTGGGGACAGAGAGGCTGATGCTGGGGACAGAGAGGCTGATGCTGGCGCAGCATTGCGGATGGAGCACGTTTGGGAGTGCGCAGCATGGCGGATGGAGCACGTTTGGGAGTGCGCAGCATGGCGGATGGAGCACGTTTGGGAGTGCGCAGCATGGCGGATGGAGCACGTTTGGGAGTGCGCAGCATGGCGGATGGAGCACGTTTGGGAGTGCGCAGCATGGGAGATGGAGCACGATGGGGGGTGCGCAGCATAGGGGATGGAGCACGATGGGGAGTGCGCTGCATGGGGGATGGAGCACGATGGGGAGTGCGGAGTATGGCGGATGGAGCACGTTTGGGAGTGCGCAGCATGGCGGATGGAGCACGTTTGGGAGTGCGCAGCATGGCGGATGGAGCACGTTTGGGAGTGCGCAGCATGGCGGATGGAGCACGTTTGGGAGTGCGCAGGATGGGAGATGTAGCACGATGGGGGGTGCGCAGCATAGGGGATGGAGCACGATGGGGAGTGCACAGCTCCCCCCAACACACACACACGCGCGCGCGCGCACTGCACAACACACCACACACACACACACACACACACACACTGGGAACCACAAACAACTGCCCTACACAGACACCCACACACAGACAACACTGCACACACAAATATACGCACATACCGCACAACACACACATTGCACAAAACATACCTCCCCCCAAAACACACCACACACACACAAACCGCGCAACACACACACACACACACAACGCTACAGACACACAGCGCTCCACAAACAACGCAACACACAAACAACACCGCTCTCCCTCCCCGCCACACCCAGACAACACCCAGAACATGTACAGCGCCCTACACAAACACTTGGTAACTACACACAACAACATCTATATAATATTATATATTATATATATAAAACAAAACTCATACATGAACTACACAATACGTAAATTCTAGAATACCCGATGCGTAGAATCGGGCCACCTTCTAGTATATATATAATTGCCTTATTCTGTCTGTCTGTCTTGCTCCAAAATTGTGTCACCGCGACAGTGTCGTTAGCGTGACAACTGTCGGATTGGCCGCTGGGCTCGGCCTGGCCCCGCCCCCCGCATGGATTAGCCGCTCGCCCCGGCCCTCCGCACGCATCACCCACTCCAGCGTACACCGGCTCCCGGGAAACATGTGCAGGGAGCCGGCATACGCTGACGCCTCGCCCGCCCCCGCCACTCGTTGGCACACTCGGCCTTGCCCCCGGCGGACATAACCTTGCGATGCTGGGATCGTGACGGAGCCGGTGTATGCTGGTAACCATGATACACATCGCGTAACTATAGGGAGCGCTTCCCTTAGTTACCCGATGTGTATCATGGTTACCAGCGAACACCGGCTCCCGGTACACATATGCAGAGAGCCGGCATACGGTGCGGTCAATAATGAAGTGTCATGCAGCGGTGAAAGAGTTAAAGACACTGCAAGACACTTCATTATAGGCAGCGGGCACCCCCAGAAGAGAGAAGACAGAAGAAAGAAGACCCCCGATCATACTCACCAGACGCAGAACGGGAGCAGGTGAGCGCATCAAAGTCCTGCAGCGGCGGAACACACACACACACACACACACACATAAGAACAGACACACACACATCAGATCGCATCCACACACTCACAACATCCAGTGATATCGCTTACTTCTCGGCGGCGATACTGTGCGTGCAGTGACCTTCCAGGACCTGCCGGAGGATCACATGGCCGGAAGCATGTGGTATCTCCGGATGTTGTGAGTGTGTGAGCGCGTATGTGCGATATAGTCAGTGTGTGTGTGCGTATATGCGATCGGATGTGTGCGTGTATGCGATCGGATGTGTGCGTGTATGCGATCGGATGTGTGCGTGTATGCGATCGGATCTGTGAGTGTCGGCAGAGGAGCACGGCGTGCAGCACAGCTGCTGGGACCGCCCACCGGAGGGCACAGGGAGAAGTGGGGTGTGAGTGTATGCGCTCAGATGTGTGCGTGTATACTGTCTGATGTGTGACTGTGGAGCACGAAGGGGAGTGCGCAGCCTGGGGGATGGAGCACGATGGGGGGTACCCAGCCTGGGGGATGGAGCACGATGGGGGGTGCGCAGCATGGGGGATGGAGCATGATGGGGGGTGGGCTGCATGGGGGATGGAGCACAATGGGGGGTGCACACACACAGCGCCACACGTGCACCGCACAACACACCACACACACACACACTGGGAACCACAAACACCGCCCTACACAGACACCCACACACAGACAACGCCGCACACACACACAACACCCAACACACAAACACCGCGGCATACACAAATATACGCACATACCGCGCAACACACACACTGCACAAAACATACCTCCCCCAAAACACACACACGCACTCCACACCCACACAAACCGCGCAACACACACAGCACCACACACAGACAACACTGCAGACACACAGTGCTCCACAAACAACGCAACACACATACAACACCGCTCTCACACACCCACACAACACCCAGAACATTTACAGCGCCCTACACAAACACTGGCAACTACACACAACAACATCGATATATCGATATATATATATATATATATATATATATAACAAAAAACATACATTAACTACACAATAAATTCTAGAATACCCGATGCGTTAGAATCGGGCCACCTTCTAGTAATATTATAAGTGCAGCATTAATAATTGAGTGGCGGTTACCGTTTTCCTGGACACTTCTCCTTACTCAATCCACAGCTGTTAACAAGGGCTGCCCATGCGGTGAGTATGGCATAGGGTAAGGATGCAGCTTCTGTATGACTAAGGGACTTTGGTTTTAAGGATACCTAGAAACAAATAGCACATTATTTCAAAATCAATTTAACCATAGCAAAGACAAATCTTTAGACCGTACAAGCAGGGTCCACCAAACAATCCGTATTCCATTTCCAGATAGTATTCATCGAGATACAAGAGATACAAGAACGTTTGGTAGCATCGTTAAAAGAGCTCAGTTCCTATACTTGGAATACCTTGCTTCAAGGACATTTGGCCATTGTGGGGCTACCACTGAGCAGAACATGATCTATAAACAGTTTTTTTCCAAATCTTCAGAGAGTTCTTTGCCATGAGGTGCCATATTGAACTTCCAGTGACCAGTATGAGAGTGTGTGTGAACGATAAACACTAAATTTAAAGGGAACCTGTCACAAGAATTTTCGCTATTAAACTAAAAGAATACCCTTGTGCAGCTCATGGGCTGCATTCTAGAAAGGTTCATCTTGCTACTGGCCTCCCTTTCAGACCTACATAACAACTTTATAAAATCTTACCTTTTGCTATGGTAATGAGGTTTGCTGGGCACGGGGGTGAGCTGTATTTAATCTGTTACCCCCCTCCTGCCGCTGTTCGCCGTCCCCCAGTGTTCATTTACATAGATGAGGAAGTCTCCGCATGCGCAGTGGCACTATCGTGGGACTGAGCACTGTTTTCAAAACGCGAGCGCCAGTGATGTTATTGCGCAGACGCGAGATTATGGGCGGCGCTGTGAATGTCATCACCATCGTCATCCAAGTACCCGTCCTTAATCGTTTGCCCGCGCTTTTACCTCTGCCTCTACTGTTATGCGCTTGCGCTGGCAATTGCTTATTTTTTATCATCCCCGTTTACCTTTTTTTGAAAACAGTGCTCAGTCCCACGATAGTGCCACTGTGCATGAGTGAGACTTCTGGAGCACTGCGGAAGATGAGAGCAGTGGCCTCATCTATGTAAATGAACACTGGGGGGATGGCGAACAGCGGCAGGAGGGGGGATAACATACGAAATACAGCCCGCCCCCTGGGGCTAGCAAACCTCATTACCATAGCAAAAAATAATATTTTATAAAATTGTTATGTAGGTCTGAAAGGAGGGCCAGTAGCAAGATGAACCTTTATAGAATGCAGCCCATGAGCTGCAGAAGGGGATTCTTTTAGTTTAATAGCGAAAATTCTGGTGACAGGTTCCCTTTACTCACAGCTGCTTCCCATTCACACCAGTGAGTCACATGACACTGGGAAGGGAAAATGGCTAATTGGGCACAATTTGGCAATTTTCCCTTAGGGGTGTACTCACTTTTGTTACCAGAGGTTTAGAAATTACTGGCTGTGTTCAGGTATTTAGAGGACCCCAAATTTACAGACCGTTATACAAGCTGTACACTGACAACTGTACATGGTATTCAGTGTTGACTTATGAAAAGGTATAAAAAAAATGTTTACAAAAAATATGAGGACTGTACTCACTTTTGTTATATATTCTGTATATTGTGCTATTAATTCTACAGAACGTCACGGACCGTGATAAAAATATAAGTGCAATTCCATACAAAATAGCAAGTGACACTTGAATAAGGCCTCAGTGCAGGCTGATACATGGTATTTTGAATGATGGATCTCCAAAAAACTGCACATTTCTGGAGGATACCGGCAACCTTTTCAGACTTATAGAAAGTTACTATAGGTGTACATAGTCTACTGGCTTCAAGCTTAAGGAGTTAAAGGGGTTTTCCAAATAGTTCATCTTATTCTTTATCACTCTGCCATGCTAAGAACTGCTTAGGCTGGGTTCACACATAGCGACAGCGACAACGACATCGCTGTTACATCACCATTTTCTGTGACGCAACAGCGACCTTGTATGTCGCTGTTATGATCGCTGCTTAGCTGTCAAACACAGCGACGCAGCAACGATCATAACGTTGCTACATGTGCAGAGAGCAGGGAGCCGCGCACACTGCTTAGCGCTGATTCCCTGCTCTCCTAGCTACAGTACACATCGGGTTAATTAACCTGATGTGTACAGCAGCTACATGTGCAGAGAGCAGGGAGCCGGCAGCACAGGCAGCGTGAGAGCGGCGGAGGCTGGTAACGAAGGTAAATATCGGGTAACCACCTTGGTTACCCGATGTTTACCCTGGTTACAGCTTACCGCAGCTGCCAGATGCCGGCTCCTGCTCCCTGCTCGCTTCATTTCGTCGCTCTCTCGCTGTCACACACAGCGATGTGTGTGTCACAGCGGGAGAGCAACAATAAAAAAAACGAACCAGGGCTGTGTGTAACGAGCAGCGATCTCATAGCAGGGGCTAGATCGCTGCTCAGTGTCACACACAGCGAGATCGCTAATGAGGTCACTGGTGCGTCACAAAAACCGTGACTCAGCAGCGATCTCGCTGTGTGTGAAGCACCCCTTACAAAACCCTATCTTGAAGAGAGCAGTGGTGTGCATGCTTGACCCCTGCTCCATTCATTGTCTATGGGACTGTAAGACAATGCCAACTACAGTGCTCAGTCATTTCCACCATTGACAATGAAAAGGGCAAAGGCCATGCAAACCTATCTCCCCTCCATTCACGACATAGCCCTACAAATCCTAGTTCTTGGGATTACTAAGGACTAAAAGGCACGACCCCAGCAATAAAGTTATCCCTGATCATGTGAATAAATGATAATTTGCAATTTGGGGAAAACCTCTTTAAAAAAAAAAAAAAAAAAAAAAAAATGCAAAAAAAATCAAACAGGACTTATTTGCATTATTCAGTCTCCCATGCAAAGTATATTTCGCTTCACTTAGTATTACCGTACTAGAACACGATGCTTACCATACTCAATATTCTGATTTATTTAACAACCATAAAAAAGGATATCAAATTAACAATTAATGGCAAAACAGAATAGAAAATATTTTACTACAACTTATTATTTATTTATAGGGTATTCTGAAGCTGTACCTTGCGCAGAACAATGCAATTGCCTTTGTTTTCTTACTTTCTGGTTTCTAGCAGGGTGGGACATCCTCCTTGAAGGACACCTTTAGGCCTAAAGGCCCAGTCACACTAAACAACTTACCAGCGATCCCAACAACGATACAACCTGATAGGGATCGCTGGTAAGATGCTAGGAGGTCGCTGGTGAGATGTCACACTAAGCGACGCTCCAGCGATCCCACCAGCAACCTGACCTGGCAGGGATCGCTGGAGCGTCGCTACACGTGGAAGCATGCTGCGCTTGGTAACTAAGGTAAATATCGGGTAACCAACCCGATATTTACCTTGGTTACAAGCGCACACCGCTTAGCACTGGCTCCCTGCACACCTAGCCACAGTACACATCGGGTTAATTACCCGATGTGTACTCTGCTACGTGTGCAGTGAGCAGGGAGCCGGCTTCTGCGGATGTTGGTAACCAATGTAAATATTGGGTAACCAAGAAGCCCTTTCCTTGGTTACCCGATATTTACCTTCGTTACCAGCGTCCGCCGCTCTCACACTGCCAGTGCCGGCTCCCTGTACACGTAGCTGGAGTACACATCGGGTAATTAACCCAATGTGTACTGTGGCTAGGTGTGCAGGGAGCCAGTGCTAAGCGGTGTGCGCTGGTAACCAAGGTAAATATCGGGTTGGTTACCCGATATTTACCTTAGTTACCAAGCGCAGCATGCTTTCACGTGTAGCGACGCTCCAGCGATCCCTGCCAGGTCAGGTTGCTGGTGGGATCGCTGGAGCGTCGCTTAGTGTGACATCTCACCAGCGACCTCCTAGCAACTTACCAGCGATCCCTATCAGGTTGTATCGTTGTTGGGATCGCTGGTAAGTTGTTTGTGGCTAGGATTGCAGGGAACAGGGAGCCGGCACTGACAGTGTGAGAGCGGCGGACACTGGTAACGAAGATAAATATCGGGTAACCAAGGAAAAGGCTTCTTGGTTACCCGATATTTACATTGGTTACCAGCGTCCGCAGAAGCCGGCTCCTGCTCACTGCACATTCAGTTGTTGCTCTCTCGCTGTCACACACAGCGATCTGTGCTTCACAGCAGGAGAGCAACAACTAAAAAATGGTCCAGGACATTTAGCAACAACCAACGACCTCACAGCAGGGGCCAGGTTGTTGCTCGATGTCACACACAGCAACATCGCTAGCAAGTTGTGCCTCAGCAGCGATGTTGCTAGCGATGTTGCTTAGTGTGACGGTACCTTAAACCACACAGCGAGAAAATCAGTGCAAGTGGAGTGTGATAAAACATTGCATTCCACTCGGACCAGTATTAGCCTGTGTCAGCACACATGAGCGATTATTTTCTTAGCCCTAATCAGACCGAGAAAACAAACGCAGCATGCTGTGGGTGTAATGCGAGACTCTTTCTCTCGCTCCCATTCAAGTGAATGGGGCGAGAGGGAAAAAAAACAAAACCGCACTGCACTCACGGTACACCGGTGTACAGCGCGTGCAGAGCGAGAATCGCAATAGCCGGCTACGGAGGAGAGAGGGAGATAAATCACTCCCTCCCCTTCTCAGAGCCGGCCCGCCCCCCTGCAGCTGAGGTCCGCTCGCACAGTCAGACCACAGTCACAGGGATACTAGCATGACACTCGGCTCCCGCTGTGCTGCCAGCGTGAGCCGAGTGTCATGCGAGGGGATCGCACTAGTGCCCCGTGTGCCCCCGGCCTTAGTGAATAGAACTGCTGTATTTATAGAACTATAAAGCCCAGCAATGGTTCTGCTATAACACATTCTACCCTCAGTGGTGTGTTCTGAGTCTACATTGTTATCACTGTATATACACATAGGGAGAACATGGCATTTGAACAAGCACACAGGTCTGAAGAGTGCGAGCCACAATTAGGAAACCTGCTCTGAAAGCTGCAGGGTGGGTGATTTATAACTGCATCTCTTCAGAAGATGAGAGGGGGAGGTGAGCAGCTAACTGCTGTATATAAATCAATGGATTGGACAAAGGTGGCTGGTATGTTAAGAGTTAACCCCTCTCCTGGAATATAACTACTCTGCAAACTCAGCCAGGGTCTGGGTAGGCACTAGAAACCTTCATGGAAAAGAGCTGCACACTATAAAATATAAAGTCTCTCATTGCAGGAGAATGGCATGAGATAGAAAAAGCAAGTCAAATGCAAACTTGCTTATTTTCATGCTGTCTAATTAAAGCAATATATGAACTTTAGAACACCCCTTTAATGAAATCTTTGCTTTCTGGTCAGTTTTCATGTAAAACGCAAGATCATACAAGCCTGTGTTGGATTATTAAATGGTAGGTTGAAGGAATGTTAATATTTTTTTTAGATGTTTGTGCTTTGCGTCACAAATTTTGTTGCGTTGACATGTGGCATCGCAAAAAGGAAAGGCACCATATGCATGGATTCATGGCTACATCACTGACACATAGATAGGAATATTAATATTCTAATATAAAATCTATCTATATATTGTAGTATGCAGAAAAATACAACACAAGTGGAGATAAAGATGGAGTGAACATTGTATCTTTACCTCATTAACACTTGCAACGACAAACTCTGCAAAGGTCCCTTGCTTCCATGGAGGGATGGCTGCCCACACCTGTCAAAGCCGAAAACTTACAGAATTAGCATGAAAATCGTACATTTTATTTAGATTTATTAGAATGCTATAGCTATTAAAGGGAACCTGTCACCAGTTTTTTCAGTATTGAACCAAAAGGGGACTTATGCAGCTCCACAGCTGCATTCTATGAAGCTGACTCCCCTCGCAGCCCCACAAATACCTTTATAAAATCTGCTGCCACGCATGGAAATGAACCGTTCTGGTTGGATGGGCGTCCTCTTTTTCAGCTCCTGTTCCTCCTTCTGCCATCCTCCTTTGATGATTGACGTAGGTGACTCCTCTGTCATCATCCACATAGCTGGGCAAAATCGCGTGCCTGCGCAGGTCATTCCCGGCTAGCGCAGTAGCACTTTGCTCTGTCCCATAGGTGCGTTTGCGTGAGCCGGTGAGCTCTCTGTGCAGGCGCAAGCTTGTGAGAGAGCTCACCGGCTCGCACAAGCGCACATGTTTTCGGCTCTGCCCACAATGGGGCAGAGCAAAGTGCGCCTGTGCGAGCTGGGAATGACTGCGCAGGCACGCGATTTTGCCCAGCAACGTGGATGATAACGGAGGAGAAGGTGGACTTTCATAGAATGCATCCCAGGAGCTGCATAAGATACTACTTTTGGTTTAAACACCCAAAAAACTGGTGACAGGTTCCCTTTAAACTTCTTGCATGGAAGACTCAATACTATTCAGCTACCCTTGGTTATTTTGCGCTTTTCCATGGCTCTAAAAGCAAATGCATCTAAATGAGAGTTGCACATGTTACATCGATCATCTGCATTGGTACTGAATATGGGCCAAGAATAGGAGAAGACTCCATAGAGATGGTCACACCTCTGCTATCCTTCAGGAACTGCATATTTTGTTCATCCGCTACCAAATAAAAGGTCTTCAAACTGGTTTGTATTGAACAGACTGATATTTGCATATAATTGTGAATGAGGCTGAAAAATTCATAACTACCCTTGCGCTATAGAAAAAACATATTGATTGGTCCACACTATAAGTAAAGGTTTCTTCCTTATGTCTGAGAAATGAATAATAACGCATAGCAACCTACCGTGTTTTTCCAAAAATAAGACACTGTCTTATATTTTTTTTGCCCCCCAAAAAAGCACTAGGGCTTATTTTTGGAGGAGGTCTTATTCTTGGAGAAACACGGTTGGGGGTAAGTTTACCCCCCAAAAAAGCAGACTCCCCACATCCCAGGAGACTTAAGGCTGCTTTACACCAGACAATCTATCGTGCGATAGACCGTCAGGGTCACGGTTTTTGTGACGCACATCCGGCATTGCTGGCGATGCCGGCCTGTGTGACACCTCCTAGTGACGCAGTATCGCTCACAAATCGTGAGTCGTGTACTGGTCGCTAGGTTCCATAATATCGTTTAATTTAGTTGTTCATCGTTTCCGTGGTAGCACACGCCGCTCCGTGTGACACCCCGGGAACGAAGAACAGCAGCTCACCTGCGTCACACGACCGCCACCGGCTATGTGAAGGAAGGAGGTGGGCGGGATGTTTACGTCCCGCTCCTCTCCGCCCCTCCGCTTCCATTGGCCGGCGGCCGTGTGACGTCGCTGTGATGCCGAACGTCCCTCCCACTCCAGGAAGTGGACGTTCGCCGCCCACAGCGTGGTCGCACGAGAGGTAAGTACGTGTGACGGGGGTTACCGACCTTGTGCGACACGGGCAGCGATTTGCCCGTGACGCAGAAAGGACGGGGGCGGGTACGATCGATTGTGAAATTGCACAATCGGTCGTACCGTGTAAAGCAGCCTTTATACTCACCAGACCAGGACGTCTGCGTGGTTCCAAGGTCCTCCTGTGATCTCCGGTCGGTGCTGCACGCAGTCTTCCCCTGCTGCTAGCTGACACACACAGCAGATTGCAGGGACACACAGCAGATCACAGATATACACAGCCGATCACAGATACACACGTCCGATCACAGGCACACACAGCCGATCACAGATACACACAGCCGAACGCAGAAAAACACAGCCGATTGCAGACACACACAGCAGATCACACACACACACACACACACACACCACATCACATCACATCACATCCAGCACTTACGGCAGCAGGGAATGAGAGCAAGTCACATGTCCGGCCGCAGGTCCTGTTCGTTGCGCTCCACTGCACTGCATACTGCCTCTCAGGATTCTCCCAGCCAGAAGAGATTAATGTCGCTGGATGAGGTGAGTGTGTATGCGATTTGATGTTTGCGTGTGATCCGATGTTTGTGTGTGCGATCTGATTATGTGTGCGATCTGACTGTGTGTGCGATCCGATGTTTGTGTGTGAGATCTGATTGTGTGTGTGTTTGTGTGTGTGTGTGTGTGTGTGTGTGTGTGATCACTGCAGGTCCTGCCGCTCAGCTTCGGGTGAGTGTAATTGCTGGGTGCCGCTGTGTATAATGAAATGTTCTGCAGTATCTGTAACTTTTTTAGCTGCATGGATACTTCATTATTGATCCGCGACTAGGGCTTATTTTCGGGGGAGGGCTTATATTTAAGCCTTTCTCCGAAAATGCTGAAAATCCCTGCTAGGGCTTATTTTTGGGGGAGGTCTAATTTTTGGAAAAACACGGTAGTATATACTGTACAATGAGAAGTATTCAGAAGATCAACACCATAGCGGATGCTGGATGGGAAGAAAGGAAACACAGAGTCTTCCACATATGCCTCTACTACTCATCCATACTTATCATCAGGGCTGTGGAGTCGGAGTCGGAGCTCATTTTGGTGGAGTCGGAGTCGGAGCTCATTTTGGTGGAGTCGGAGTCGGTATAAAATGCACCGACTCCGACTCCTAAAATATATAATAAATTGGGGACAGTAGTGCAATGCAGAATGTGCTGAATATTTTACTAAATAATAACATTTAGTATAATGCTTATATTTAAGTGAAAAATTTATTGTAGTACAGTGTGAACATCAGACATTTAATTGTTTTTATGATACAATAATCAAGATATTTGGATAGAACATAAAATATTTATTGGAATACAACTTTAGAACACAAAAAACTAATAAATTGTAAATATGTAATATATATATATATATATATATATATATATATATATATATATATATATACACACAGTGTATATACACACACAAGATATATATGTAATCTACTGTATATTACATAGTGTATTACATATTTACAATTTATTACAGTTTTGTGTTCTAATGTTGTATTCCAATAAATATATTTTATGTTCTATCCAAATATCTTGATTATTGTATCATAAAAATTATTAAATGTCTGATGTTCACATACACATATTGATGTACTACAATAAATTTTTCACCTAACTATAAGCAATATATGTAGGAGTCAGAGTCGGAGCCGGAGCCGGAGTCGGAGTCGGTGCAAGAGAATTTGAGGAGTCGGAGTCGGAGTCGAAGGTTTGGCTTACCGACTCCACAGCCCTGCTTATCGTATGTACAATTAACCATTTCCTTAGCTCCAATGAATGCAAAATGAAAATAGGCAAACGAAATAGTCAGGATTGAAAATGCTCCACTGTTTTGAGTCTACAGTTATCATGCAGATCTATGTGTCTCCATAGTAACCAACTTCAAACAAGCCAAGGGTAGTCTGATACAGTAGTCACCAGTCCCTGACGTCTTACTAACTACTAAGGCTATGTGCGCACTTACCGGTTTTTGCCGCGGATTTTCCGCGGATTTGCTGCATGTTTCGCTGCAGAAAATGTTCATAACATCTCTGCAGTGAATCACCAGCAAATCCTATGGAGAAAAAAAATCCTGTGCGCACTGGGCGGAATTTGACAGCTGCATGTTTTGCTGCGGGAATCCCGCAGCAAAAACAAGTGCCTGTCACTTCTTTTCCGCACATCGCTGCGGGATTTCACTCCATTGACTCCAATGTTAATCATGAAATCCCGCCGGGAATAACGCAGGCAGCAAATTCTGTGCGGTTCACTGCGTTTTCCTGCGTTATTCCCTGCGGTATTTCGCGGTTTACCTCCGGTAATGTGCATCGCTTGTCTGCGGTTTTGCAGGGAAGTGATGTCATTACAGGAAGAGGAAGCCGTGCAGAGAAAGAAGGGAATTTTGTTTACTTACCGTAAATTCCTTTTCTTCTAGCTCCAATTGGGAGACCCAGACAATTGGGTGTATAGCTATTGCCTCTGGAGGCCACACAAAGTATTACACTTAAAAGTGTAAGGCCCCTCCCCTTCTGGCTATACACCCCCAGTGGGATCACTGGCTCACCAGTTTTAGTGCCAAAGCAAGAAGGAGGAAAGCCAATAACTGGTTTAAAGACCAATTTAATCCGAGGAAACATCGGAGAACTGAACCATACCACATGAACAACATGTGTACCCGAAAAAACAGAAAAACCCAGAGAAAACAGGGCGGGTGCTGGGTCTCCCAATTGGAGCTAGAAGAAAAGGAATTTACGGTAAGTAAACAAAATTCCCTTCTTCTTTTTCGCTCCTAATTGGGAGACCCAGACAATTGGGACGTCCAAAAGCAGTCCCTGGGTGGGTAAAAGAATACCTCGTGATAGGGCCGTCAAACAGCCCTTTCCTACAGGTGGGCAATTGCCGCCTGAAGGACTTATCTACCTAGGCTGGCGTCTGCCGAAGCGTAGGTATGCACCTGAAAATGCTTGGTAAAAGTATGCAGACCCAATCAGGTAGGTGCCTGACACACCTGCTGAGCCGTAGCCTGGTGCCGTAATGTCCAGGATGCACCCACGGCTCTGATAGAATGGGCCTTCGGCCTTGAGAGAACCAGAAGCCCAGTAGAACTGTAGGTTTCAAGAATTGGTTCCTCGATCCCCCGAGCAAGGGTGGATTTGGAAGCTTGCGACTGTTTACGCCGACCAGCGACAAGGACAAAGAGTGTATCCGGGTGGCGCAGGAGCGCCATGCGGGAAGTAGAACCTGAGTGCTCTCACCAGAACCAACAGATGCAAATCTTTCTGAAATTGGTGGACTGGACGAGGACACAAAGAAGGTGAGGTGATATCCTGATTGATATGAAAGTGGGATACCACCTTAGGGAGAAATTCCGGAACCGGACGCAGAACTACCCTGTCCTGGTGAAGGACCAGGAAGGGAGTTTGTATGAGAGCGTTGCTAGCTCGGACACTGTCCTGAGAGACGAGACCGTTACTAGAAGGCCACTTCCCGTGAAAAGCGGGAAGGGAGACATCTTTCAAAGGCTCGAAAGGCGGCATCTGGAGAGCAATTAGAACCTTGTTCAGATCTCAGGGCTCTAACGGCCGCTTGTACGGAGTGCTGAGAAGACAAACTCCCCGTAGGAACGTGCGTACCTGAGGAAGTCGTCGTTTCTGAAAAATACAGATAGCGCTGAGACTTGTCCCTAAAGGGAACTGAGCGACAACCCATTTTCCTACCTAGATTGCAGGAAGGAAGGAAACATAGACGATGCAACCGGCCAGGGAGAAACACCCTGCGCCGAGCACCGAGATAAGAATATCTTCCACGTCCTGTTCAAATGGAAGAATGGCCCTTGAGACAGCCAGTCTGATTGGTCTGGTAGTGCCCCCGGTTAGCCTACCGTGAGGCACCACAGAACCGAGTACCACAACATCCTCGGCCAATCTGTAGCGACGAGGATGGCGCGGCCGCAGTCGGTCTTGATCTAGCGCAGTACTCTGGGCAACAATGCCAGAGGTGGCACCTAAGGTAGCTGGAACTGCGACCAATGCTGAACTAAGGCGTTTGCCGCCAGAGCTCGATGATTGTGAAACCGTGCCATGAAGCTGGCACATTGTTGTTGTGCCGTGACGCCATTAGATCGACGTCCGGCCTCTGTCAGCGGCGCCAGATCTCCTGAAACCCGTCCGGGTGAGGAGACCATCCTCTTTCGGCCACACCTCAGCGACTTAGGAAGTCAGCTTCCTAGTTTCCACACTTGGGATGTGAATTGTGGATATGGTGGATGCCGTGTCTTCCACCCACATCAGAACCTGCCGGACTTCCTGGAAGGCTTGCCGGTTGCGCGTTCTTCCTTGGTGGTTGATGTATGCCACCGCTGTGGAGCTGTCCGACTGAAGTCGGATATGCTTGCTTTCCAGCCGCTGTTGGAAGGTTTGTAGGGCAAGATACACTGCTCTGTGTTCAAGAACATTGATCTGAAGGGTGGACTCTTGCTGAGTCCACGTACCCTGAGCGCTGTAGTGGAGAGAAACTGCTCCCCACCCTGATAGACTCGCGTCTGTCGTAACTATCGCCCAGGATGGGGATAGGAAGGACCTTCTTTTTTAACCAAGAGGTGGGAAGAAGCCACCACCGTAGAGATTCCTTGGCCGCCTGAGAAAGAACGACGACTCTGTTGAGGGACGTCGACTCCTCGTCCCATTGGCGGAGAATGTCCCATTGTAGTGGACGCAGTAAAACTGCGCGAAAGGAACTGCCTCCATTGCTACCATCTTACGTAGGAAGTGCATGAGGCGTCTCAATGTGTGCGACTGGTTCTTAAAGAAGAGCTTGCAGCCCGTAGTGAATGCTGTTTGTCTAGCGGAAGCTTCACTATCGCTGAGAGAGTAAGAAACTCTATGCCTAGATATGTTATCGATAGGGTCGGGGTCGGATCTGACTTTGAAAAGTTGATGATCCACCCAAAACTTTAGAGAGTCTCCAGCGCAACGTTCGGGCAGTGTTGGCATGTTTCCTAAGAGAGTGCCTTGACAAGTAGATCGTCTAAATACGGGATCACAGAGTGACTCTGAGAGTGCAGGACTGTGACTACTGCTGCCCTGACCTTGGCGAAGACCAGTGGGACTGTCGCTAGCCGGAAGGTAGAGCTACGAACAGAAGGTGTTTGTCTCCTATAACGAAGCGTAGAAACGCTAGTGCTCTGGATCAATCGGCACGTGTGGATAAGCATCCTTGATGCCTAATGATGCTAGGAAATATCCTTGGGACCTTGAGGCGGAGTGTTTCCATCCGGAACCGCCTGGTGTCCACGAGCTTGCTGAGCATTTTTAGATCCAGAACGGGATGGAACGGCCCGTTGTTATAGGTACCGCAAAGAATTTGGGGTAAAAACCGTGACCTTGTTCCTGAAGAGGAACGGGGGTCATCACTCTTTCTGCCTATAGAGTGCACCCTGTTTGCAGAAGAGCAGCGGCTCGGCCGGGAGGTGGAGAAATTCTGAAGAATCGAGTTGGAGGACGAGAAGTGAGCTCTATCCTGTACCCGTGAGACAGAATGTCTCACACTCAATGGTCATTGACCTATGGCAGCTAAATATCGCCAAGGCGGGAGAGCCTGCTACCGACCGAGGCCGCAAGTCATGAGGAAGCCGCCTTGGAAGCGGGTTTTCAGACTGTCGATTTTTTGGGCGTGACTGAGCCCGCTAAGAATCTGAGCTCCTCTGATCCTTTTGAGTCCACATTGGACGAGGAAAAATGGGACCTGCCCGAGCCTCGAAAAGGCCGAAAACCCCGACTGCCTCTTGCTCTGTTGGGGTTTGTTGTGTCCGGGCTGAGGAAAGGATGAATCCTTACCCCTGGACTGTTTAATGGTTACATTCACCAAACAGTCGGTCAGCAGAAAAAGGCAACTGGTAGGCAACCTTTTTTGGAAGCAGAATCTGCCTTCCATTCACTTAACGAGCAGACCAGGCTCTGCTTAAAAACACGGAGTAGCGGAGGCTACCGCCGCACGGTTCGCAGAGTCCAGGACAATCTGAATCGCGTAAGAAGCAAATGCAGACATTTGAGAGGTTAAGGATGCCACCTGCGGCACAGATGTACGTGTAACCGTGTCAATCTGTGTAAGACAAGCTGAAATAGCTTGGAGTGCCCCAAGGGAGAGAATGCCGGAGCCAACAGCAGTTCCATCTCCCACTGCAACTATGGATCTAGCTACAAGCCTGGAGATTGGAGGATGCCGCTTGAGACACTGGGTCCAGTCCCTGACCAAGTCAGGGGACAGGGATAACGTGTATCCTAAGCCGTTTGGAGAAGCGCATATCTGGATAAGCGTGGTGTTCCTGGACTGCCTCTCTGAAGGCAGAGTGGTCCAGAAAAATACGTGAAGCTGACTCCTCCACTGGAGGAGCTGTGAGAAATAACCCACATTCTATAGATGGACGCTATAAGATTATTTACTATGGCGTCACGATCAGGTGTATCCAGATTGAGAGCGGTCTCAGGATCAGAATCCTGAGCCGCTACTTCCGCCTCATTACACAGCGAGTCCTTCTGCTAGGACCCTGATGAAAGCGAGGCCGCTCATAGTGAGCCCGCTTAGGCTGTCTGGGACTGACGTCCGTGCAGAGCCGTGACTCTGGGATGCGTGTGACATTCCCGGAGCTGTTAGTTGTTCACACTGAGGGGGGCCATGGATCAATGATTCAACAGTGCCCATATTGTGAGAGACATGTCCGGACTGCTAGGCTTCTAGTATCATAGCCATAGTCTCAGAAAAACTGTCAGTAAATACTGCAGACACCGTCCTCATCCCCTGGCCATTAGTGCATACAATGGGAGTCTATGTAACCTGCCGGCCGTATAGCCGTACATGCTGTACCAGCTGTATAGAAAAACATGTGGTTCTGCACCTTTGTTTTACACAGAGAATATGCTGATAACTCCTCCGCATAATCCAGGAGGGTATATACAACGTGCGACCAAACAGTGCAATGTATATAGTACAAGCATATCTATAAGTGCACTTCTGCACTAGTGGGGTTAGCACCACAGGTGCTGCTTAACGCCTGTTGCAGCGATTGTGTGACTATCAGAATGCCAGGGTCTTCCACACTTGTCTCTGTATCGTACAGAAACTGACACTAATGGCTGCCGGCGTCCTTGTAGAGAAGGAAGCCGTGGGCGTGCCTGAGAAAGTGCGGGAATCCGGATTCACAGTGCACACAGTGAGAGGGGTGGAGTATGCAAAACATACTCCAGCTCTCAGCGCTGCTGTGCTATGCAGCGTCACGCCCCTACCCTGACTGTCAGGGCTGTGGGCGGTAACGAAGGGAGACTAGGCCCAGAAGCCGGGGACTCGAGTTAACAGCGCGGCCGCCGTAAAAGCGCGGGCCGCGCTGAAGTCCCCGGCGCACCACAAGTGCCAGCCGCGCCGCAGTCCCAGCGGCCGGCGCGACCGATTCCTAGAAGTGGCCAGCGTCCCGCCCCTCTCCTGACTGGCAGGTCTGGGGGCGGGAACGAACGGAAGCAGGCCGCAAAAGCCGGGGACTCTAGTTATCAGCGCGGCCGCCGTAAAAGCGCAGGCCGCGCTGAAGTCCCCGGCGCACTACAAGTGCCAGCCGCGCCGCAGTCCCAGCGGCCGGCGCGACCAATTCCCATAAGTGAGCCTGCTTCAGCGAAGCTGAATGAGGCCATGGCACAGGCGCCGCAGCGCTGATGTCCCCCGGCGCACTACAACACCCAGCATGCTGCGGTGTAAGCGCCAAATGCACGGGGACACAGAGTACCTTGAGGAAGCAGGGCCATGTCCCTGATGTACTCCGCTCCATCCAGCATCTTCTCCAGGGGCTGTAGATGGAGCACGGTCTCAGTGCCTGGAGACCGGTAAATCCCACTTCACCCAGAGCCCTGTAAAAAGGGATGGGGAAGGAATCAGCATGTGGGCTCCTGCCGCCGTACCCGCAATGGGTACCTCAACCTTACAAACACCTCCGACATACAGTGGGGTGAGAAGGGAGCATGCTGGGGACACTATATGTGTCCTCTTTTCTTCCATCCGACATAGTCAGCAGCTGCTGCTGACTAAAAAGTGGAGCTATGCGTGGATGTGTTGCCTCCTTCGCACAAAGCACAAAACTGGTGAGCCAGTGATCCCACTGGGGGTGTATAGCCAGAAGGGGAGGGGCCTTACACTTTTAAGTGTAATACTTTGTGTGGCCTCCAGAGGCAATAGCTATACACCCAATTGTCTGGGTCTCCCAATTAGGAGCGAAAAAGAAACACACACACACACACACACACACACACACACACACATAGAACACATCACAGACATATAGAACACACATAGAAAGAAAGCGGAAATATAGAAAAAAAAAAAAAGAACGTGGGCTCCGCTGCATATTTACCTTCCAGCCGAGGTAAGCACACAGCGGCGGCCCGGTATTCTCAGGCTGGGGAGGGACAGGGGCAGGGTTAATGTCCCCCGCCTCACTCCCCCTCCGGCAGACGAGAATATCAGCCGCAGCTGCCCCGGGACTGTCGCATGCATTATGCGGCACTACCGGAGTGTCCTCGGCTCTTCTTGCCACCGTGTAGCAGTGGTGGCAAGGTAATACAAGGGGTTAATGATGGTGGGGGACTACCGCCATTAACTCCAGGCTTGATCATGGCAGTGTCTATGTGACAGCTGACATGATCAACCCGTAAGTAAAGTGAATAAAACACACACAGAAAAATCCTTTATTTTAAATAAAACAAACAAGCCTCGTTCACCCTTTTATTAACCCCCCCGAAACAAAGCTCCGGCGTAATCCACAGCTCCTGCGTCCTGCGCTGCTTCCATCCAGCCGCGACTGTCACAGACACAGCGCTGAATGAATGCAGCAGACAGCAGAGGTAATTACCGGTCATTTCCCACGGCCGGTAATGTGAACTCACTGCCGACCATGGGAAATGCAGCGATCTGTCCTCTATCTATCTATCTATCCCTCTGTCTGTCTATCTATCTATCCCTCTATCTATTCTTCTGTCTAACTACTATCAGAATTAAATGTATTATTTTTTTTTTTTTTTTTTTTTCTTCAATGTGCTTTATTGCATTGAATGCAATAAAGCACATCCCAACCCGCACGCGCCAAAACCGCGGAAATACCGCGAATAATACCGCGGTAAAACCGCAGCAAACCGCGGCAAACCGCATGCGGTTTTCGGATGCAGTTTCCCGCGGTTTTTTACCGCGGGTGCGGTAATCTTTGAGGACATGCGGAATTTTCTCAAGAAAATTCCATTTCCCAGTGCGCACAGAGCCTTAATGTGCAATAGATAAAAATAGGGGCAGATGGAAAGAGAATAACAGCAGGTTCAAGCTACACGGGGTTTGTTTGTAGTCTGTATCCACGGAGGCTCAGGTCGAGGCTATTTAGGAGCGGTGGACACAATCGTAGAGGATTTTTAATTAGGACAATTTGCAGACTTTTCCATATATCGACAAAAAAATCTAACTGACTAATATATTACAGTCACATGGCGTTTGGCTCAAAACTCACCATGTGTCATGGCGGCATCAGCCACTGTTCACACTACAGACTCTGACACTTCACACCGTGGTTTCTCCGGTGCTTTCCAGTTGCATAGGCAGGCTCGGGCATCGACCAGCTGTGTGCTCATTAGTGGTTGGTCTAGCAGGAGGCTATGTGCACACATTGCAGGTTTTTTCATACGTTTTTACTTCCATACCGCATGGTGTGCAAGGCTCTCCGTAGCTCAGTAACCCGGGGTCATCATGGTGACGACCCAGGGTTACTATGGCAGTGATCGGGTCCCTGTGATCGCATTACAGGGACCCGATCACCAGGGAGAGGTAAGCGATTCCTCTCCCTGCTTTCTGAATGCTGCGATCACACTAATCTGAGCATTCAAGGGGTTAAACTACTGGGAGTGGCGCAGGCACTGGTCCAAGAAGTGAAAGCCCGGTCCCAGCTGTAACATCAGCCAGAGACCCGGTGGCAATCCCGGTTGGGCAGCGCCTGAAACCCTGCAATCCTGATGACTGAAAAAAAAAAAGCACCAAAAAAAGCTGGAAAAACGCAAGTGACAAAAAACGCAATAAAAATACACATTTTTTTCCTGCCAAAACATGCTATTTGTGTGCAGAAAAGAAGCACACAAAAAAGCAACAGCCTAAAAATGTTCTTTTTTTCCTGCCAAAACATGCTTTTTTATGCAGAAAAAGATCTGCTACATGTGCACATAGCCTTAATCTCTGCTATCCTGTTGGTTACCTCTAGGATCTCATGTTGTGGAAGACGTATCACAATCACTCCCCGACTTTTTAAGATGGTGGAAACGGTCATCCCATGCCAACTATAGCTTTTGCTACATCGGTCCATGTGTTGTTGTGATCCAGTTGCTGGTCGATTTAATGAGTGCTGCTTGGTGTGTTTGGTAACCCTCTTGTCGTCTGGTTATTTCCTCCTAATCATGTATTGTCTTATACCTCATGCATGCTTGCTGTGTGAAAAAGTTTTGGTTTCCCTGTTTGTCTATTTTTGTGGGTTCTACAACTTCTGTCCCGGCCCTAACCTGGAGTGGGAGAGAGGGGGTATTATATCAGGGCTGGCCAGGAGCAGGGCAAGGAAGTCGGCCCAGACATCTACACCATAAGAGGATAAAGGACAGCTAGAGCTCCCTAGCCTGAAGGTCAGGCAAGGAGCGTCGGTCTACTGTTATCCCTGACAACTCCGAGACAGTTACATATAATTTAAAAGGGGAGATTAGAATACCAGTTGCCAGTCTATTGACCTGCGTTAACAATAAAAAGGGTCAGCAATGACCTTGAGAGGAGTCAGAAAACATTAACATCTCATTAATACATATACAGTGGGTGAAATAAGTATTGAACAATTGAACACATCACTAAATTACCGTATTGTTCATTTTATAAGACGCACCGGATTATAAGACGCACCCCAAATTTAGAAATTAAAAAGGTAAAAAAAAAATAAAAATAAATAATGGGGTCCGTCTTATACTCCGGTGTTGTGTTAACGGAAGGGGGCGGCAGCGGTGGTGGGGCGGGGGTCACTGTGCTGGCAGCAGGTCAGTGCTAGCGGCATCGGGTCATTACTGGCGATAGCGGGTCATTGCTGGCGGCGGTGGCGGGTCTGTGCTGGCAGCGGGTCTGTGCTGGCAGCGGAAGCAGGTGTCACAGGAGGCAGAGGCTGTGCTGGCAGCAGCGGTGGGTCAGTGCTGGTGGCGGCGGGTCTGTGCTGGCAGCGGTGGTGGGTCTGTGCTGGCAGCGGAAGCTGCAGTGGAACAGGCCAATGCGGCGAGTGTCCCAGATGCACTGTCGTCGGTCCGGGCTTCAGAGAAATGGCACCCAGAGCGCCACTTGCGCATATGGAGCTGTGAAATACTGTGAGATTATAGTCTGGTCAGACGAGTCCAAAATTAAACTCGGATGCCATAATACACACCATGTTAGGAGGCCAAAAGGCACTGCATATCAAACCCACAACACCATACCAACAGTGAAGTTTGGAGATGGGAAAATTATGGTGTGGGGCTGTTTTTCAGTGTATGGCACAGGCAAACTTCATGTAATTGAAGGAAGGATGAATGGACAAATGTACAGAGACATTCTTGACAAAAATCTGCTGCCATCTACTAGGATAATGAAGAAACGAGGGTGGACATTACAGCAAGACAGTGATCTCAAATACAAAACAAAAAAAACAACCTCTTAAATTGGCTTCAGAGTAAGAAAACAAAGCTGCTAGAATGGCCCAGCCCATCACTGGACCTGAATCCAATAGAAAATGAATGTAAAGAACTAAAGCTCAGACTTAATAGAACGAGCCCACGGAACCTTCAGGATTTGCAAAGTGTCTGTGTGGAAGAACAGGCCAAAAATCACACCTGAACAATGCATGTGACTAGTTTCTCCATACAGAAGTAATCACAACTATAGCTTGATATCCTTGATGGTGTGGATTGGATGGGTTGTTACCGACATCTGCTGAGAAATTCATGTCAATAGCACCTTTAAAAATATATTTACTTAGAAAATTGGTGACATCTTCAATACTTATTTCACCTGCTGTACACCTTTCTGGTAAAATATGACAACCAGTTTTCTTTCATATACTTGCCTGATCTCCAGGTTTGAAGTAGCGTACACTAAGTCCACATTCCATGACAGTTCCTGAAGCATCTCTGCCCAAAGTCAATGGGAACTCAGTTCCAGACATCTTTACATTAAGGGGATCCCGACTCATATTCAGACTTTTTGCTCCGTAACCATCTAGAAATAAATTGAGGGAAATTATTGGCTGGTACTTGCAAATTTCTACTATTCTCTATATAGGATCTCTAATAGGATCTCTCCTATTTTCTGTAATATATATATACCGTATTTTTCGCTTTATAAGACGCACCCCCAAATTTGGTGAAGGAATAGAGAATTTTTTTTTTAATAAATGTCTGTCTTATAATGCCAGTGTCCATCTAACAAATCATATAGAGTATGTCCCTCATAGCCCCCCCATTCTAAAATTAGCCCCCTTAATCTGGATATGGCCACCTTATATTGAATATAGCCCCCTTGTGCAGGCACGCGTCCCCCAGTGATGCAACATGTCCCCTATTGCTGGCACACGTCCCCTATGACTGGCACACGTCCTCTATGGCTGGCACACACTGGCCCCTGGGGCTGGCACACATCACCTTGTGTTAGATATCGCACCATGCTGCTGCTTTTAGTAAAATAAACTCTTTCCTTACCTTCTCGAGCACTGTGCTCCCTCGTGTCTCCCTCCTTGGGGTTGAGCTCCGGCCTCCTGCATTTCCTGGATCTCGGCCGGTCACGTGATCGGCACAGCAGAGTGATATAATCTCTGTGTGCCTGATCACAGCGGCAGGAGGGAGACCGGGGAGACACACTGGAGGGGGTAAGTAAAGAGTTTATTATTTTACTATGGGCAGCAGCATGGGGGCCATAGCTAACATGGGGGGGGGGGGGGCATGTGCCTTCAAAGGTAAGCGCAGGCACATATAATATGCGCCGCTACCCAAGCCCATCGCCGCGGTACGGTTTCAGCACCACGGTGATTGACAGCGGCTGTGCATATTATATGAGCGGGAGCAGGAGATCAAAGGCTCCCTCCCGCAGCTCACCAGCCTCCACCAGCCCCTCCAGCACCGCTCCAGAGCGGCCCCCACCTCCCCTGGACCCTGCAGTATATAATCCGTATATTCGGTTTATAAGACGCACCCCCTACTTTCCCCCAAAATTTGGGGAAACAGAAGTGCGTCTTATAAAGCGAAAAATACGGTATATGCACAGCTGCAGACAGACCGGGCTGATCTCTGGAGCTCAGGTGACAGCTCCGGGGTTCAGTGCAGGTAACCGCGGCCAGGACTGGTATTACTGGAGATTCCTCCGGTAGTCAGTCCATTGCTGCTTGCATAAACACTCACATAGCACTCGCATGATGCTCGCATGTCATACGGATGCCATGTGAGAAAAAAAAAAAACACTATACGCAAATCATACGCAGATCATACACAGGACACTCTACTCACTTTTCTGGCAGTGTATCGCAGGGATTTTTTAATCGCAAGTGGACAGGAGCCCTAATCCTCACAACACGCACACTGTCAGGATTTTCCGATGCCAGAAGCAAGTGGGGTTGTGACAGCAAGTATGCAAGTAGTGCCGACTAGACTTGGCCTCATTCAATGCAAGTGAATTGAGTGAAGCCGGATATGTCTAGTGGGAATGGGATCAGAAGTGTGCAAATCACATACTGGCGATGACTGCCAGCTCCTGCAGTCGGCACCGGAGAATCCTGACAGTGTGCACACTGTGAGGATTCACAAGTCTGCAGTCACAAAGAGACAACAAATGTGTACCCCTGAGGATGGACAACCCCTTTAAGGTTTACCCATACAAATTTCTAAACTACCTGGTACGGGTTAAGGCTGAGGCTACACGGCAACTGTCGCTGCCCCTCATTTCGCATAGCCAAACACCACTGCAGCACAGTGCAAGGGGTCACAGTTACCTTCAGGTCTCATGATATCCACCAGGCTCTGACGTCTAGTGATGTGCTTGTCGTACCCCATTCACTTGCACTATGCTGCAATGTAGCAGCGCCATACAGCAATCCCGACCTGTCGCAGCCGAGGATGCCGCGTAGCCAGAACCTAACAGCTCCTTTTGTAGGATCCTTGCAGACAAGTATATGATCTTGGCCACTTACTCCTCATGTTCACATCAATGGGATTTACACTTGCAGCGTGGACTTTAATGATCACCTCATTTGGATAGTGGATGATGGGAAAAAGCACGTTTTCATTAAAGCGGAGCACATCATTGTCCCCATATTTGTCAATGACCCAGGCTGGCATAACGATGCTCCTCCGACATGAGGTATGGACCCCTCTACCGCCATCTGCTATTATACTGGGTCGTCTGCACAGATGGAAGGCGGATCTGCACACAATGTTCATCCTGATCAGCCTGGTGCTCCTCAGGAGCCCTACAAAACATAAATGACTAGAGCAGCACTGTCACATGCACGATCCTACAGAGACATCACGAGCCTCCAGCGGTGCACTTCATATCATTAATACAGGAGCCGAGAGACAGACAGTAACTCCTTCAGTCAAAGCTCGGCGCTCATACGTCCCACGTGTGAACAGTCCCCAGCCTGCCGCTGCTTCACTTGTCAGTTCTCCACACTTTCAAGTGTTGTCCCCGCTATGTCCTCTGTGCACTTCCGCGTCCCGAGCCTCGTTTTCGCATCGTCCAATCACAGCGTCGAATACTGGACTGTCAACCAATTGGAAACGTTCTTGCTTCTTGTCACTTTTTGCCAACCAACACATGTCGGCTTCCTGTAGTTTGCCAGCCGTCTGTGAATGTAGTGTCTGGCAGCGATTATAAGGCATGCTCGGCTCCGGTTTGCGGGAGGTAAGTGATGAGGAGATGTTGGACTGTTTCTTGGCTACAGCTGACCGTGTCTTAGTTGAGGCTGCTGTAATGTGGAGACAGATATTACACAAAATGCCAATCTCACTCCATGGCACGTTAAATTCTTATATAAAATGGCCCCATTGTACCCAAATATTACTAATCTCCATCACAATATGCTGTATATACCCGAGGGCTACCCCTGGTTACACACAGGTGTACAGGGGGCACTGGTATCACTTAGGCTGCTTTCACACATCCGGTTTTGCTGTGTGGCATAATCCGGTGATTTGCAGGAAAAACGCATCCGTTTTTTTTTTCCGCTGGGTGCTGTTTTTCCTCAAAGACTTTCATTACCGCCGGATTGTGCCGCATGTACCTGCGTTTGATCCGGTTGCGGCAAAAATCGTCACTCAGGACGCAGAGAGGAACGTTTTTTGCCAGCGGCAAAAAACCGCATAGCGCCGGGTGCGGCGCTGTGCGGCATGGTGCATAATGAAAGTCTATGCACGCCGGATATGGTGCCATGCTTCAAATGCCGGAAGCATGTACCGTATCCGGTTTTTACTTCTGAGCATGCACAGAAGTGAGAAATGCATTGATTTTCTGACAAGCAATCACTCACTCTCTCACTCACTCACTCACTGACTCATTCACTCACTCACCGATCACTGGCGCGGCGCTGCACTGCGTTCACATTGCTGGCGGCTTCTCCTGATTTGAAAAAGCCGGCCGACCATTATTCAATCTCGTATTCCCTGCTTTCCCTGCCCACCGGCGCCTATGATTGGTTGCAGTCAGACACGCCCCCACGCTGAGTGACAGCTGTCTCACTGCAACCAATCACAGCCGCCGGTGGGCGGGTCTATATCTTGCAGTAAAATAAATAAATAATTAAAAAACAACGGCGTGCGGTCCCCCCCAATTTTGATACCAGCCAAGATAAGGCCACACGGCTGCAGGCTGGTATTCTCAGGATGGGGAGTTCCACGTTATGGGGAGCCCCCCTGCCTAACAATATCAGCCAATAATAACGAATAACGTTTGGAACACCATTCTAAGTCTGAACTGGGTGCAAAAACCTAAAAAACATCACTATGGGGAGATAAGGTATGCACACCAGTGCCTATGGAAGGGGAATACATGGAATAGCAGAAACTGCTGTGTGAATACTGACATGAAAAATCCAATAGCTATGTGTAAAAGTGAAAATGTGAAAAATGGAATCTGCATTACTGCCATGAACATATGAATCAAGAGAAATTTAGCTACTGAATTGATCAATGCAATAGAGCCCCAACACTACGCCAAAGTATTTCTCTACGTTGGGGTCCCTAGCTTGTGTGTGTCCTCTCATGCAGTTAAAAAACTTACCGTGTATGGGAAGCTGAGACCCAGGCTATATATACGTATGATATGGATTGGCAATAGGTGTGTATGGGGAGGGTTCACAAACGAAAAAATACTAACAATAACGAATAACATTTGGAACACCATTCTAAGTCTGAACTGGGTGCAAAAGCCTAAAAAAACATCACTATGGGGAGATAAGGTCACACAGCAGTTTCTACTATTTCATGTATTCCCCTTACATAGTCACTGGTGTGCATACCTTATCTCCCCATAACAATATCAGCCAGCAGCCGCCCAGAATTGCTGCATCCATTAGATGCGACAGTCCCGGGACTTTACCCGGCTCATCCCGAATTGCCCTGGTGCGGTGGCAATCGGGGTAAAAAGGAGTTAATCATGGCAGGCGTATATGAGACACCCCCAATGATTAACCTGTAAGTGAAAGTAAATAAACACATACACCCAAAAAAATACTTTATTTGGAATAAAAGACAAAAAACACCCTCTTTCACCATTTTATTAAAATCCCCAAATACCCCTCCAGGTCCGAAGTAATGCACAGAGGTCCCGCGACGCTCTCAGCTCTGCTACATGAAGCTGACAGGAGCGGTTGTAGAACACCGCAGCAACTGTAGGGAGTCGCGCTGTCAGTGGTGACGTCACTGAGGTAATGCCGGTGTATGTGCGGTGATGTGCAGGAGTGCCGGTGTATGTGCGGGAGTGCCGGTGTATGTGCGGTGATGTGCGGGATTGCCGGTGTATGTGCGGTGATGTGCGGGAGTGCCGCTGTATGTGCGGTGATGTGCGGGAGTGCCGGTGTATGTGCGGTGATGTGCGGGATTGCCGGTGTATGTGCGGTGATGTGCGGGAGTGTCGGTGTATGTGCGGAAGTGCCGCTGTATGTGCGGTGATGTGCGGGAGTTCCGGTGTATGTGCGGTGATGTGCGGGAGTGCCGGTGTATGTGCGGTGATGTGCGGGATTGCCGGTGTATGTGCGGTGATGTGCGGGAGTGTCGGTGTATGTGCGGAAGTGCCGCTGTATGTGCGGTGATGTGCGGGAGTGCCGGTGTATGTGCGGTGATGTGCGGGAGTGCCGGTGTATGTGCGGTGATGTGCCGGTGTATGTGCGGTGATGTGCGGGAGTGCCGGTGTATGTGCGGTGATGAGCGGGATTGCCGGTGTATGTGCGGTGATGTGCGGGAGTGTCGGTGTATGTGCGGAAGTGCCGCTGTATGTGCGGTGATGTGCGGGAGTTCCGGTGTATGTGCGGTGATGTGCGGGAGTGCCGGTGTATGTGCGGTGATGTGCGGGATTGCCGGTGTATGTGCGGTGATGTGCGGGAGTGTCGGTGTATGTGCGGAAGTGCCGCTGTATGTGCGGTGATGTGCGGGAGTGCCGGTGTATGTGCGGTGATGTGCGGGAGTGCCGGTGTATGTGCGGTGATGTGCGGGAGTGCCGGTGTATGTGCGGTGATGTGCGGGAGTGCCGGTGTATGTGCGGTGATGATGGGGTCTCTCCCTCAGCCTTTAAAAAAAAAAAAAAAAAAAAGGATCTGTTTCTTACCGGATCCGTCACATCAGTTTTTACCCAATCTGAGACGGATCCATTCCATCAGGTACAAACCGGATTGTGCCTGATTGGAAAAAAAAAACTGATGTGTGAAAGTAGCCTTACCTGGCAAGACTGCAGGGGGAAGCTGTGCACTCCTACACTCCCTGAAGATTTACTAACCCTGTGAGGGTTTTGTGTAGATGGCAGAAGCCGATTGTCTGCAGCGCTGCTGACAGAGGCTAGAACAGTGGTGGAGAGTCAGCAGTGGACCCGGGAAGGGAGAGTAAAGGCAGAATTTTTATTTTTATTCATCACGACACTCATAGTCCAATGTTTTATGAAATTTGACACCCCCTTTAAAGGCTGATTTAAAGGGAACCTGTCAGGTGTAATATGCACACAGAACCACGAGCAGTTCTGGGAGTATATTGCTAATCCCTGCCTAATCGTCCCTGTATACACTAGCATAGATAAAGAGATCTTTAGAAAAAGTATTTCTAAAGATCTTTCACCGTATGCTAATGAGCACGACTACTAGTCCCAAGGGTGTTGCTTCCCTTGCTAGTCGCCCCCATTAGCATGTTAGTACGCCCCTGTGGGTGTGCTATCATGCTAATGAATGTTCAGCATCAGGGGATGATCTCACTCACCTCTCCGCCGCCATTGCCGCTTGATGCTGGATTTCGGCTCAGTGCACATGACTCCGGAGTTTGGGTCATGCGCACTATGAAGCTGGGTGTATGCGTCCTGGCTTCAAACTGAAGTAGTGCACATGACCAAAACTCCGGGATCATGTTCACTGAGCCAAGATCCAGCTTGATGAACATGCGCTGACAGGACTTGATCGCTGGTTGTATCGATTTTTATTCATACATAGAAGTTATTGTTATGAGTTTTCTTCCTGTGTAAACAGCTGACGTCACCGAATGACTGACTTGTGTAAAAGGGCCATTACACATTACATTGGAAATTCTCCAACTGCACCAAATCTACCACCGTAACGATGAAAGGATATCTGCCATTCTGCTCATGGGCTAAAATCTTCAACTTTATTTCAGGATCAGAAGTACAGACACTCCAGCTTAGTAAGGAAAACCAACGCGTTTCGATCAGAGGGTTGGGTTGGCTCAAATCTAGTTCCTTCATGAGACTGTCTAGTCTGTTTACATAAACCGGCGGCACAATACAGTTGCCATGTGGTAAACCTTTATCAATCGGCAGTCGTTTGAATGCCTGTCAGACCAAAGCAAACTATGCGCACTGAGGAATATATACTAGACCGCTCAGTGTCCATAGGCAAACATTGTTCTCAGCAGTGTGAGTCCGGTTTACTCATGATGCATAGCCGAGATTGATATTTGGTTATGCTTCATAAAAGATAATTTTGCCCATTCATTGGGTGATCGGCAGCCTGTTTACATGGACAAGATCATTTTGACATTAGTGCTTTTAACTACACTAGTTCACAATTATCTTGCAGTGTAAATGTCCCTTAAAGGGAATCTGTCAGCAGATTTTTGCTACCTCATCTGAGAGCAACATTATGTAGGCAATGAGATACTGAATCCAACGATGTATCATATAGATTACTGGGTGCAGCCGTTCTCACATAATCAAAGAATTGAGTCTTAAGCCTGCTTTACACGTTGCAATTAGTTGTACAATCGCATTTGCGATGTGACACGCCCAGGTTGCATACGGGATCTATGAGATTTCACGTTGGTCGTTCATTTGCTGTCACACGTGCGTTAGTAGTCTATGTTAAATTGATCAATTTTGTGTGCGATCCTTTAGATCATGTGTTCTGTGACGTATGCATTGGGCACCTTTTTTTTTTTTTTTATTTATTGACTTGCCAAGCGTGTGTAATGTGTAGGGATGCGTTTTTACTATGTCATCTGCCATTCAGCTCTGCTACATGGCTGCTGACAGCAGCCACAGACAGCCATGTAGCAGAGCTTAATGGCAGATGACAGCAGACACAGACAGAGCCGCACTGTCAGAATGAACTCGGGTGAACCTCACCCGACTTCATTGTCATGCTGCGGCTCTGTCTGTGCCACATCCTGATTAGCGGTCACCAGTGAAGGGCTCACCGGTTACCGCTAATCCCCTGAGTGACTGAAGTTAGCAGCCCTCTCTCATACTCACCGATCACCGGCGCGGCGCTACACGGCATTCACACTGCTCCGGCGGCTTTTACTATTTTGAAAAAGCCGGCCGCCCATTAAACAATCTCGTATTCCCTGCTTTCCCCGCCCACCGGCGCCTATGATTGGTTACAGTGAGACACGCCCCCACGCTGGGTGACAGGTGTCTCACTTCACCCAATCACAGCAGCCGGTGGGCGTGTCTATACTGTGCAGTGAAATAAATAATTAAATAATTTAAAAAAACGGCGTGCGGTCCCCCCCAATTTTAAAACCAGCCAGATAAAGCCAAACGGCTGAAGACTGGTATTCTCAGGATGGGGAGCTCCACGTTATGGGGAGCCCCCCAGCCTAACAATATCAGCCAACAGCCGCCCAGAATTGCCGCATACATTAGATGCGACAGTTCTGGGACTGTACCCGGCTCTTCCCGATTTGCCCTGGTGCGTTGGCAAATCGGGGTAATAAGGAGTTATTGGCAGCCCATAGCTGCCAATAAGTCCTAGATTAATCATGTCAGGCGTCTCCCCGAGATACCTTCCATGATTAATCTGTAAGTGACAGTAAATAAACACACACCCCCGAAAAAATCCTTTATTATAAATAAAAAACACAAACATATACCCTGGTTCACCACTTTAATAAGCCCGAAAAAGCCCTCCATGTCCGGCGTACTCCAGGATGGTCCAGCGTCGCTTCCAGCTCTGCTGCATGGAGGTGACCGGAGCTGCAGCAGACACCGCCGCTCCTGTCACCTCCACACAGCAACTGAAGACAGCCGCGCGATCAGCTTACAGCGGGTAACCTCAGTGACAGCTCAGCTGATCGCGCGGCTGTCTTCTGTTGCTGTGTGGAGGTGATAGGAGCGGCGGTGTCTGCTGCAGCTCCGGTCACCTCCATGCAGCAGAGCTGGAAGCGACGCTGGACCATCCTGGAGTACGCCGGACATGGAGGGCTTTTTCGGGCTTATTAAAGTGGTGAACCAGGGTATATGTTTGTGTTTTTTATTTCTAATAAAGGATTTTTTCGGGTGTGTGTGTTTATTTACTGTCACTTACAGATTAATCATGGAAGGTATCTCGTGGAGATGCCTGACATGATTAATCTAGGAGTTATTGGCAGCTATGGGCTGCCAATAACTCCTTATTACCCCGATTTGCCAACGCACCAGGGCAAATCAGGAAGAGCCGGGTACAGTCCCAGAGCTGTCGCATCTAATGTATGCGGCAATTCTGGGCGGCTGTTGGCTGATATTGTTAGGCTGGGGGGCTCCCCATAACGTGGAGCTCCCCATCCTGAGAATACCAGCCTTCAGCCGTATGGCTTTATCTGGCTGTTTTAAAATTGGGGGGGACCGCACGCCGTTTTTTTAAATTATTTAATTATTTATTTCACTGCACAGTATAGACACGCCCACCGGCTGCTGTGATTGGGTGCAGTGTGACACCTGTCACTCAGCGTGGGGGCGTGTCTCACTGCAACCAATCATAGGCGCCGGCGGGCGGGGAAAGCAGGGAATACGAAATTGTTTAATGGGCGGCCGGCTTTTTCAAAATAGTAAAAGCCGCCGGAGCAGTGTGAATGCCGTGCAGCGCCGCGCCGGGGATCGGGGATCAGTGAGTATATGAGAGATGGGGTAAGAGGGATAGACTGACATGGACAGAGAGAGAGGGACAGAGATAGTGACTGACTGACAGAGATTAGTGAATGACAGACATTGTGAGGCGCTTCAGAACGCAGCTTTTCAGCTGCGCTCTGAAGCGGACCTTTTTTAAGCTGCGGTGCAGAGCGCACACCTGCGCACATAGCATCAGACACCAAAATCGTATGAGGGATGTCACACGTTACAATTGACTAGGTTCGTGCAACAAAGCGTTCAATTCTAGACAAAGATACGATGTGTTTGCGATCAACGGTTTTGCGTTCAATCCTGATCGCACTTAGGTGTCACACGCAGATACCTCACAAACGATGCCGGATGTGCGTCACTTACAACTTGACCCCAACGACGGATTGTGAGATATATTGAAGCGTGTAAAGCGGGCTTAAGGCTATCTGCGCACTAGAAAATGGACTCTTCTTAAGAAAAATTCGCGATTTGATGCGTTTTTGCCACGGGTTGGTCCCTGCGTTTTTTTTTTTTACCATTATCTATGGCAAAAACCGCAGGTACCTGCAGAAAAGAAGTGACAGGCTCGTTAATTCCGCATCGGAAAATCCGTGGGTAAATCTGCAGGTATCAAAAAAAAATGCAGTGTGCGTACAGCATTTTTTTATACGCATAGGTTTTATAGGGGAATAACTACAGCAATGTTAGACATATTTTCTGCAGTAAAATCCGCGGTAAATCTGCAGTGTGCGCACATAGCCTTAAGCATGTAGCTGAGCCCAGGGAACTGTCCTGCCCCCAACAGGCTCTCAATAGAGATTGTTCATGGACTGTAAGGTGTCAGTCACAGCAGGAACGTGTTGGACTGCTCTCCACATCCCAGCTAGGGTACCTTCACACTTAGCGATGCAGCAGCGATCCGACCAGCGATCTGACCTGGTCAGGATCGCTGCTGCATCGCTACATGGTCGCTGGTGAGTTGTCAAACAGGCAGATCTCACCAGTGACCAGCCCCCAGCCAGCAGCGACGTGCAAGCGACGTTGCGCTTGCACGGAGCCGCCGTCTGGAAGCTGCGGAGACTGGTAACTAAGGTAAACATCGGGTATGGTTACCCGATGTTTACATTAGTTACCAGTGTGAGCAGGGAGCAGGGAGCCGCGCACACTAAGCGCTGGCTCCTTGCTCTCCTAGCTACAGTACACATCGGGTTAATTAACCCGATGTGTAATGCAGCTACATGTGCAGAGAGCAGGGAGCCGCGCACACTGAGCGCTGGCTCCTTGCTCTCCTAGCTGCTGTACACATCGGGTTAATTAACCCGATGTGTACAGCAGCTACATGTGCAGAGAGCCGGAGCCGGCAGCACAGGCAGCGTGAGAGCTGCGGAGGCTGGTAACTAAGGTAAATATCGGGTAACCACCTTGGTTACCCGATGTTTATCTTGGATACAGCTTACCTCAGCTGTCAGACGCCGGCTCCTGCTCCCTGTTCGCTTCATTTGTCGCTCTCTTGCTGTCACACACAGCGATCTGTGTGTCACAGCAGGAGAGCGGCTTTGAAGAAAACGAACCAGGGCTGTGTGTAACGAGCAGCGATCTCGCAGCAGGGGCCAGATCGCTGCTCAGTGTCACACACAGCGAGATCGCTAATGAGGTCACTGCTGCGTCACAAAAAGCGTGACTCAGCAGCGATCTCGGCAGCGAGCTCGCTGTGTGTGAAGCACCCCCTAGTCCTGCAATGTTAAACACAGGGTAATAAAGCTGTTTGTTTAAGTTAACAATAGCACACACACTGATAAGAGAGGCACAGTTGCTTTTTGTTTTATAACCCCTCCAGCATGCTGTTCTCAGCTTACATAGCAAAAAGCTGCTGACAGATTCCTTTAAGTTTACATGCCGTCTATTAGATGGCTTTCTTTTAAACCACTTTTTAAGGCAAAAAAATGGGGCACACAATTAGGACCGGTTCAAACGACCATACAAAAAAGTCAGCTATTTATTTCCACAAATTTCAGACATAACTGTTTGTGTAAGCAGGGCCATGTGCCTCATCCTTATAGGACTTCTGCATTTACCTGCTCTAGTCTGGTCAATAAAACAAGCCAGACCAACGCATGCTGCAATTTCTTAATTTATTTTTTAATTATAATTAAAAAATAAATTAAGAAATTGCAGCATGTGTTGGTCTGGCTCGTTTTATTCACACGCATTATTGGTCCATGTGGAAAATCATTGTTCTGTACATGCACACCAGTTATTACATTGTTCAGCACACTGACTGAAAATACAGACGTCTGATCCCCAAAACCTCATTCAGATGTTTGTTTTGCTTGGTTGATGTGTCTGTTTTTACCATTTGTGTTTTCATCAACTTTATCACCTCCCAGACCGGCACCGCTCCTCCATACTCAGTCTTTATCTCCCTCCAGACCAGCACCGCTCCTCCATACTCAGTATTTATCTCCCTCCAGACCGGCACCGCTCCTCCATACTTAGTATTTATCTCCTCCCAGACCGGCACCACTCCTCCATACTCAGTATTTATCTCCTCCCAGACCGGCACCGCTCCTCCATACTCAGTTTTTATCTCCTCCCAGACCGGCACCACTCCTCCATACTCAGTATTTATCTCCTCCCAGACCGGCACCACTCCTCCATACTCAGTATTTATCTCCTCCCAGACTGGCACCGCTCCTCCATACTCAGTTTTTATCTCCTCCCAGACTGGAACCGCTCCTCCATACTCAGTCTTTATCTCCTCCCAGAACGGCACCGCTCCTCCATACTCGGTATTTATCTCCCTCCAGACCGGCACCGCTCCTCCATACTCAGTCTTTATCTCCTGCCAGACCGGCACCGCTCCTCCATACTCAGTATTTATCTCCCTCCAGACCGGCACCGCTCCTCCATACTCAGTATTTATCTCCCTCCAGACCGGCACCGCTCCTCCATACTCGGTGCTACGTTCTCTGCCGGTTTCCAGCCATCATCATCCAGTTGGGGTGTCGGATGACCGCTGCAGCCAATCGGCATCCATTAATTTCTTGTATTGTTCACATTTCGTCCAAGTCAAACTAGAAGAAACACTGACTGTTGGTACAAAAACAAAACGGCAGGGTACACAGCGCTGAGAATGGGGCCTGTCTGGGAGGTGAGTATTGTTTTATTTTAAGTTCCCTAGTTCTATTATTAGGGGTTTTACAATTTGCAGACAATCCCTTTAAGGTTTTGTAGATTTCTACTCCCTTACCACAGGCAGACTTGTAGAAATTGCCAATGCAATAAAGCAGCATATTAAAACACTGCAGAACGTCTCTGTTTGTGCGTTACCTCCATAGCATTGGGAATAGTCTCTGACGTTGTATCTTGTGCTCCACAGGCAGCTGCTGCCTTTAGACTTGGACAACTGAATCCTACAGAGCTATGCCAGAAGTGCCTATCGTTTATTAAGGAAACATCATTTCTCAATTGTTACATTACTGTAACTGAAGAGGTTGCCCTAAAACAGGCGGCAGAGGCAGACAAGCGTTTTCAACAAGGTAGGATTTAATAGTGCAAAGCGGGTTACTCTATACTAGAATGTAAAGACAAAGGTATAGAAAATGTGTGAACCACCAAGCATTCGCCTACAAATCAAAAATACAAACGGATATAAAAATAAAAAATGTTGCTAGTACATGATGAGATCCTGATCCCGCTGTATAAAGAGTGTGATTGCTTTGGTTATTTAACATGTTATTAATATAGTATTATTATCAATATAATGGAGTGTCCTGTACCTATTCACTGTATTTTTGTTTGGGACTCTCGATCTTGTATTTATTTTTTACCATATTACATTACAGGTAAACCCCTTGGGGTTTTAGATGGAATTCCTATTGCAATTAAAGACAACTTTAGCACCAAAAATATAGAGACAACATGTGCATCAAAAATGCTAAAAGGTGAGTATAAATGTTAAGGAGTATTGTTGGAAGGCCGTGTTCAAATACCGTATATACTCGAGTATAAGCCGACCCAAGTATAAGCTGAGGCCCCCAATTCTACCACAAAAAACTGGGAAACCATATTGACTCGAGTATAAGCCTAGGGAGGGAAATGCAGCAGCTACTGGGAAGTTTCAAAAAGAAAAATAAACCCCAATAAAATGTACTGTGCCCCTTCCTTGTCCCCACTTGTAGTAATGTGCCCATTTTGTGCCCCTTCCTTGGGCCCTCTAGTAATGTAAAAATATGGATTTCAGCTCACCCGTGTGATGTCCTTCAGGCTGGAGTGGATGCTTGTAGTCCCCCGGACAGGCAGGTCCGTGATCCAAGGCAACAGCAGGAAAAGAGGGATGGGACTCAGCACCAATTCTGTATGATAAAACTTGGAATCTTTATTTCAAAAATTAAAACGATCACAGGTCATCCAGAAAAAACGCCATGCGGCTTGACGCATTTCGGACGGTAAGGGGGGATTAAAACCAGTCCTTAATCATACTGGTTTTAATCCCCCCCTTTCCGTCCGAAACGCATCAAGCCGCATGGCGTTTTTTCTGGATGACCTGTGATCGTTTTAATTTTTTAAATAAAGATTCCAAGTTTTATCATACAGAATTGGTGCTGAGTCCCATCCCTCTTTTCCTGCTGTTCCCTCTAGTAATGTGCCCTACAGTAATGTCCTCCTATCAGTCCCCTTCCCCTCTATTATGAAATAAAAATTATTCTCACCTGTCCTTCATTCCCGTGTTGACCTCAGCTGCTTCTTTTAGACCCCTTCGTGTTCGCGTCCAATGCACGGGGCTACAGGCTGCCATCGTGGTTTTACTGCAGTTGAATGCTTTATGGCGGCAGCGGTGCATTAAAGCATTCAACTGCAGTAAAGACATGACGGCAGCAGCGGCGGCCCCGTGTACAGGACACGATCACGGAGGAGTCTATGTGCCTGCAGTCTGTAAGAAGCACCCCTTGATGATCACACCGCAGGATGCCATCATGGCTTTACAGCAGTTGAATGCTTTACGGCGGCAGCAGTGCGCACGGGGCCACCGCTACTGTCAGCGCTTTACAGCAGTTGAATGCTTTGCTGCACTGCCGCCGCTGTAAAGCATTCATCTGTAGTAAAGACATGACTGCATTCTGCAGCCCTGTGCATCAGACGCTATCATGGAGGGGTCTACGTGCCTTGCGGTCTACAAGAAGCAGCTGAGGTCACCGCGGGAACGGAGGACAGGTGAGAATATGTGTAATTTTTTTTGCGAGTATAAGCCGAGGGGGGGCATTTTCAGCTTAAAAAAATGGGCCGAAAACTCTGCTAATACAAGTATATACGGTAAAACGGGTAATGGCGGTTCTATCAGATTTAAGGGGAATCTGTCAAGAAGTTTATACTATGTAATCTTCAGACAGCGTGCTGTAAGGGTTTACACCAAGATTTCAGTGATGTGTCTCTTATGGTGCTGTTGTTTATTTGCAATGTTTGTTTTAGCTTCAGGAGATTATCATTGGTGGACTAGGTCAGATAGAGGCCCCCTGATGTGATTAGCAGCTCACTATCTATAGACATTGTACATACAGAGCCTCATGTGGGTGGGGGCAGCTTTTTCCCCTTTGTTGCATACTAAATCTAAAAACTCTGATTGTGTCAGAACTGCTGCACTCAGTAAACTGAGTGATACATCGTTGGATTCGTAGTCTCTTTTCCTGTATCTTGCAGCTCTCGGATTATATGACAAAACCTCATGAGGTGTTCCTTTTAACATTCAAAATAATGCAAGATGCTGCTCTGTTCTCACCATCAAAACACTGAAATCCTCAATGGAACCTCCAACGGGTCATCAGAGCGTCAGCCACATGTAGGTGTTTCAGAGTCTAGGATATTTGTACAAATCTAACCGCTAGTATTCTTGCTGCTTTGATCCCTCAGGATATATCCCCCCCTATAATGCTACAGTTGTCCAAAGACTTCTCGATCAAGGAGCAGTGCTTATGGGAAAAACAAATCTGGATGAATTTGGTATGGGGTAAGTAATTAGCTCATAACATGACTGTCCAAATCATACATGATTTATAACTAGACTAGTCATCACAGAATACAGTTTTGCTGGTAATTTTATTGAATTAATGAAAAATGAAATAAAGGGATCTTGTTGCGGGCAGAGCATTTCAGAGAAAACTATGTTCATTAAAAGAAAACCAGTGCTGGGAGAATTTGGCCAGGGACGGCTCCAGACTAGTCTTGTTTCTCTGTGATCCCTGACCCGTCCAACTATGTTTTTTCGAAAACGCCAATGCATTTCAGAGAAAAATATGCCAATCTACATGTTACTACTGGCTAAAAAGCACTGAGAAGCGACATGGCACCCAAAAATCAAACCGGTGAAATAAGCAGAATGCCTCAGTGTGTGCAAAATGATGGTTTTTCTACTTGAACAGATATATTGCTGCATCACTCTAATAAACCTCGTGTTATATGCATTTCAGTGCTATGCTAATCAACTACTCTTCATTTTGTTTATCTACCACTGAGCACCTACATATACCTGGCCGGTGTGTCTACCATTATCTTCTATAACAGTGAAATGTTTGGAATTGCCCACTTAAAGGGGTTCTACAGGACTTTTTGATTGGTCATCTATCCACAGGATTGGTCATCAATATGAGTGTGGGTCTGACACCTAGCACTTCTACGAAGAGCTGAAAACTGCTCCGACAGTGACCAGAACTAGAAGATGTACAGGTGGAACACAGCAGCATTGTACATTGTTTATTGACCTCAGTCGAGTACCATGCTTTAGGATATAGAGAAGTGCAAAACTCCTTAAAGGAGAGGCAAAGTGCTTAGGCAAAATAGCTTTATTACCTGAAGAGATTTGGATGAATGGAATAAATTTCTTTGATAGTTGAATCCTCAAGGCTCTGGCAAGTTTTCTACTGCTTTTATTACCAAATTTGTAAAAGTGTCTTGGACATTTGGCCAGGAGCACCTAGGTCTATGAGATAGTAGGGATTTTAACTCTTCTCTTTTCTGGATGAGAAAAACTTCTGTAGCGTGATCAGGGAGGCCCTTAGGGCGGATTTCAAGTGTACGAATGTTGGCCAGCAGCTCATTGATTGCTAAAACTCACTCCCATTTTAGATCCATGTTTAATAAGATTCACCTGACCACACATTTTTGAGCCTCCCAGATTATATTTGGAGCCATCACCTCTGTAGAGTTGGTGATGAAATAGTCCTTTAGAGACTTCTGGATTTCTCAGGTAGTTGTCTGGTCATTGAGTAATGCCATATTTAGTATCCAATGCCTATGCCTGGGAATTAGATGAGACAAGTAAGTAATAAGATGAGAGTAAGGGTATGTGCGCACGTTGCTTTTTACCTGCTTTTTACCTGCTTTTTTGCTGCTTTTTCTTCTGCGCTGTTTAATGCCAAAATGGATGTGTTCTTCTATTCAAGCAAAGTCTATGGGAATTTGGGTTTCTTGTTCACACTATGTTGTTCAAAATGCTGCCTTTTTGAGGCAGAACTTTGGTCAAAAACTCAGCTTTTCAAAGAAGCAGCATGTCAATTGTTTTTGCCATTTGGGTTTTGCACTGCACAGCTGAGTTTTTGACCAAAGTTCTGCCACAAAAAGGCAGCATTTTGAACAACATAGTGTGAACAAGAAACCCAAATTCCCATAGACTTTGCTTGAATAGAAGAACACATCCATTTTGGCATTAAACAGCGCAGAAGAAAAAGCAGCAAAAAAGCAGGTAAAAAGCAGGTAAAAAGCAACGTGCGCACATACCCTAAAGGCTGCTTTACACGCTGCGACATTGCCAGCGATGTCGCTAGCGATCGCACCCGCCCCCGTCGTTCATGCGTTACAGGCAAATTGCTGCCCGTGACGGACAATATCGGTACTGCGCATCACACACACATACCTTACTAACGACGTCGCTGTGGCCGGCGAACAACCTCTTTTCTAAGGGGGAGGTTTGTGCGACATCACACAGCAGCCCACCAATAGAAGTGGAGGGGCGGAGAGCAGCCGCATTATCGACACTCCCACCTCATTGCGGGAGGACGCAGGAACAATGTTGTTCGTCGTTCCCGGGTTGTCACACGTAGCGATGTGTGCTGCCTCAGGAACGATGAACAACCTGCGTCCCAGAAGTTCAACGACATTTGGAAAATGTCAACGATCAACGATATTTGAGGTAAGTGAGACTGTTAGCGGTCGCTCGTACGTGTTACACGCAACGGCATCGCTAACGAGGCCGGATGTGCGTTACGATTTCCGTGACCCCAGCGATATCTCGTTAGCGATGTCGTTGCGTGTAAAGTGGCCTTTAGAGTGACTAAAACACAGTTTGAGACAGAAATTTTATCATTTGAGACATGAACAAGTCAGGCTGCTTTCAAACATCCGGTATTTGCTGAGCGGCACAATACGGCGCTTTGCAGAAAAAACGCAACCATTTTTTTTGCCGCCGGTTGCGTTTTTTTTCTGCATAGACTTGCATTAGCGCCGTACTGTGCCGCATGGCCTTGTGTTGCGTCCGTTTTTTGCCAGATGCGGAATATTTAGCCCATGCGGCGGCCAGATGGAACATTGCCTGGCACGTTTTTTTGTGTGGCGCGATTTACAATGCAAGCCTATGGATGCCGGATGCGTTTTTTTTTGCACTGCGCATGCTCAGAATCAAGCTGCATCCGTCAAAAAACGGACGGGCCGCATGGAAAAACTTATGCAACGGATCCGTTTTTTTTCGCCGCATCCGTTGCATAGGTTTTTGAGCCGGATTGAGCCACACTGCAAAAACCGGATGTGTGAAAACAGCCTAAATGTAGTTTGTTTGATGACGTACTAAGCTATGTGCGAATAAGTATCATATACTGAAGAGTAGTTTGTATCATCCCTGTCTGATGGGTGTAGAAGACGGCAGATGCCAATCAACTGATGTTCATGAAGCTCCCGTCTAATACGTTGTAATGTAGTTTGTGGCATACACGAAGTTGACTTTGATATATCTACCGAAGGTTCTAGAGATACGTTAACATCACCTCTTAAAATTAGCGTGTATTCTGTATGCTCTTCTAAATCAAGATAATGTAAGAGCGAAGAGCATTGACCCACATCAGGAAGACATAGAAATGCAAAAGTAAAGAATTAGGCAAGTAACTTGGCCATTGAGCAACAAAAATATGCCTTCCTCATCAGTGTGAGACTCAATAAACTGCCAAGGAAGTGAACTTGATATCAAAATACATGTCCCAAAGGATTTCGAGCCAGGAGAGGGAGAATGGTAAATTATTGGAAGCGTGTCTTAAAAGGGTTTGCCTGTACAATATTAAGTTTCTTGTAAAAAGACTATTTGTAATCAGTTACTCTATTGCATATTCAGGAGAATACAGCATTTTTCAGGGCTATGAAAACTCTTTCGATTAAGTGAGCCAACATGAATCTCAGACTTTACCTGCTTAGACATTAAATGGGGGGGTGAAAAAGAAAGAAGTATCTTCTGGTAGAAGAAGGAGAAAAGGATAGAGACTAGGTATGAGCGGACCTGTTGAAGTTTGGTTCGGCGGAGTTAGCCGACCTTAATTTAAAGTTCAGTTTGGGACCTGAATTTGACCTGAACCCCAATGGAAGTCACTAATTGGGCAGTTCGGGTCTCGCCCACATGCAGCCAGCCATATACAGATCACTTCCTTGGGTGGGTGGGCAGAGTTTTTCCCTAATTTATATATATATATATATATATATATATATATATATATATATATATATATATAAAAAGTCATATGAAAAAGTTTGGGCACCCCTATTAATGTTAACCTTTTTTTCTTTTATAACAATTTGGGTTTTTGCAACAGCTATTTCAGTTTCATATATCTAGTAAATTATGGACTGAGTAATATTTCTGAATTGAAATGAGGTTTATTGTACTAACAGAAAATGTGCAATCTGCATTTAAACTAAATTTGACAGGTGCATAAGTATGGGCACCTCAACATAAAAGTGACATTAATATTTTGTAGATCCTCCTTTTGCAAAAATCACAGCCTCTAGTCGCTTCCTGTAGCTTTTAATGAGTTCCTGGATCCTGGATGAAGGTATTCTTGACCATTCCTGTTTACAAAACAATTCCAGTTCAGTTAAGTTTGATGGTCGCCGAGAATGGACAGCACGCTTCAAATCATCCCACAGATGTTCAATGATATTCAGGTCTGGGGACTGGGATGGCCATTCCAGAACATTGTAATTGTTCCTTTGCATGAATGCCTAAGTAGATTTGGAGCGGTGTTTTGGATCATTGTCTTGCTGAAATATCCATCCCCTGCGTAACTTCAACTTCGTCACTGATTCTTGCACATTATTGTCAAGAATCTGCTGATACTGAGTTGAATCCATGCGACCCTCAACTTTAACAAGATTCCTGGTGCCGGCATTGGCCACACAGCCCCAAAGCATGATGGAACCTCCACAAAATTTTACTGTGGGTAGCAAGTGCTTTTCTTGGAATGCCGTGGGGATTTTTTTGCCTCCATGCATAACGCCTTTTTGTATGACCAAACAACTCAATCTTTGTTTCATCGGTCCACAGGAACTTCTTCCAAAATATAACTGGCTTGTCCAAATGTGCTTTTGCATACCTCAGGCGACTCTGTTTGTGGCGTGCTTGCAGAAACGGCTTCTTTCGCATCACTCTCCTATACAGCTTCTCCTTGTGCAAAGTGCGCTGCATTGTTGACCGATGCACAGTGACACTATCTGCAGCAAGATGATGTTGCAGGTCTTTGGAAGTGGTCTCTGGATTGTTCTTGACTGTTCTCACCATTCTTCTTCTCTGCCTTTCTGATATTTTTCTTGGCCTGCCACTTCTGGGCTTAACAAGAACTGTACCTGTGTTCTTCCATTTCCTTACTATGTTCCTGACAGTGGAAACTGACAGTTTAAATCTCTGACAACTCTTTGTATCTTTCCCCTGAACAACTATGTTGAATAATCTTTGTTTTCAGATCATTTGAGAGTTGTTTTGAGGAGCCCATGTTGCTACTCTTTATAGGAGATTCAGATAGGAGAACAACTTGCAAGTTACCACCTTAAATACCTTTTCTCATGATTGGATACACCTGCCTATGAAGTTCAAAGCTCAATGAGGTTACAAAACCAATTTAGTGCTTCAGTAAGTCAGTAAAAAGTAGTTAGGAGTGTTCAAAACAAGAAATTGATAAGGGTGCTCATACTTATGCACCTGCCAAATTTAGTTTAAATGTAGATTGCACATTTTCTGTTAGTACAATAAACCTCATTTCAATCCAGAAATATTACTGAGTCCATCATGTATTAGATATATGTAACTGAAATAGCTGTTGCAAAAACCCAATTTGTTATAAAGAAAAAAGGTTAACATTAATAGGGGTGCCCAAACTTTTTCATATGACTGTGTGTGTGTGTGTGTGTGTGTATATATATAATATAATATATATATATGTGTGTGTGTATATACACTACATCCGATCATGCTGTTGTTACTCCGTGTGCGAGCCGTTCAAACACTGCAAGCAGCTCGTACAGGACTGAGCACCAAGCGTACCTGAGCACAGTCATGCTCGTGCAAGTGAAGTTCATACGTTCACCGGAACTGTGAACCTGAACTCAGTTTTGTCATGGAAGTTCGAATACCAAATCTCAGGTTTGCTCATCTCTAATAGAGACGAAAAACAATTAAGAGGAAAAGGAGAGCAGGAAAATGAGAGAGCTTACAAACAGGTGCAGGAACCAGCCTAGGACCTACTAGGATAAAGTGAAAGTGAAGCTAATCATCTGGAGGGAGCCCCTCAGCCAGCATATGTAATGGACAATACACTCCTCCCAACAACCGTGTGGGAGAGGGCAAAACCTGAATTATGTCGGAAGCAAAAATTAGCATTTGTAAAATAAGGAAACTATAAAATATGTATCCCTCCAAACAGCCTTAAAGATTCTTATAGTGCAGTCCAATACCTAGGATCATCCAAAAGACAATGACCCAAGTAAAACCCTCCTATTGATACCCAATATACAAAATAAACATCTGAACAATGTAAAAATTATTAAGATCAGCTAGAAACGCCAATAAATAGAACTGCCAAGTCAGGTTTCCATTAAAGGAGGTGGAGTGGGTATAGGCAAATTCGGCCAAGTAGCTGTAGTTGCTGAGCTAGCCTTTACAGATGAGGAGATGGATGATCGTCTTCTTCTGTCCTGCAACAGGATCCTTGGTGGCTCCAAAGCATAATTGGATCACAGTTGCATGACACTCACAGCAGAACCTGAGCAGAATGTCATTAGCATATCACATCCAATGCTCTCTCACTGAATGTCGAGAGTAGAGATGAGCGATGTTCGAGGTTCACCAATTTCATGTTCGAGCGATTTTGGGGGGTGCTCGAGATCGAACTCGAGCTTTTTGCTAAAAGCTCGCTCGCTCAAGTTACGTTTGAGAACGGTTCGATCAGCAAAAAGCCTAGCTATTTACTAGCTGGATTTTCACTGTAATAGTGTGAGTCACTGTGATTCACACTATTATCAAATTTCAGCGTATAGTGTGCTGGGGGGACGCGGTTTAGATCTGTGATGCTGATAGAATGCCGATCGCCTCCCCCCCCCCCAAGCGCACATGCAGTGGGGCGGGCCAGGATGTCAGCCAATCACAAACACACACGCAGTTAAGTGTACTTTTTGCCAGACAAGCAAGGGCATGTGTCATAGGCTGTGAATGTCACATGTCCTTGCCTTATTAATACGTCCATTTTCCCTCACGCCGCCATTATGTGCTTTCTGCGTGTGGGTGACAATCACCGCTCACGTTGCTGTCCCAGGTCCTGGTCGTAACACAGCGCTGTACAGATTAGGGACTACAGTTTTCGTTTCAGCCCTTTCCAGGGCTTATTTGCAGGTGCTCAGAGCCATAGCTGACAGGCTGGGTCGTGCAAACGCTGTATACAGCTTCAGATAACAGCATCTGTGTACCTCAGATCCGGAATTCCTTGCTGCATCTATCATTAGGAGGGATAGAAAGTGAGGCTTCCTTTCCTGTCCTGGTACCCACAGAAGGGGGTGGGGGGGGGGGTGGGGGGGGGGGGGGGGGGGGGGGGGGGGGGGGGGGGGGGGGGGTGGGGGGGGGGGGGGGGGGGGGGGGGGGGGGGGGGGGGGGGGGGGGGGGGGGGGGGGGGGGGGGGGGGGGGGGGAGGGGGGGGGGGGGGGGGGGGGGTGGGGGGGGGGGGGGGGGGGGGGGGGGGGGGGGGGGGGGGGGGGGTGGGGGGGGGGGGGGGGGGGGGGGGGGGGGGGGGGGGGGGGGGGGGGTGGGGGGGGGGGGGGGGGGGGGGGCACTGTACCCACCTGCCCATTTTTGCTAAGCTATTTTTTATAGCAAACAGTGCTGACACTTAGTGGCATTCAAAAAGTGTCTGCTATACTAATTTTGTGTCCCACTAGTGCCAAGCAAGTTCCACCACCTCCAGCACATTTTGCTACGATATTTTTATAGCAAACAGTGCTGCCAGTTTTAGGGCCATAGTTGCATTGTCAGGGATAGTCAGTGTTGGTTCTTCAGCTGACAATAAAGCTAGACCACGTCTGCAATCTACACCACTTCTCAATTTTTGCTACCACATTTTAAGTGGCCAATCTTGTCATTAACAAAATGAGTGGCAAAAGGACAGATGCTGGTGGAAAGGGGAACAGGCGTGTTGGAAAAGGAAAAAAAGTTTGTGTCCGTGGGGAAGGTGAGACAGGTACATTAACATCTGCTGAAGATTGGCCATCTTCCAGCAAAAGTAAGATGTCTACTACTTTCCGTGGACAATCCGATGTGCTCCCTTTTTTACAGAACAAAACAACTGGAACAGAGGTAGACGATGCACAAAAAAAACACATGCTTGAATGGATCTCAAGTGCTCCAACGAGTGGCCTCGTCTCCAGCTCAACTTCAAAATCCAAAAAACAACAGTCCTCTGAGTTGTCTTCCCAATCGCACTTGCTTTCTCCCAGCTCTCAAGTCTCCACCCGCCCTGCAGAGTATGGTGTAACAGAGATGGCTGAGTCTGCAGAGCTGTTCAGTCACACTATAGGCTGGGAATCAGAGGTCTGCTCCCAAGCTACAGTGAGTACAGACCAGGAAATGGTCTACAGTGATGCCCAGAACCTTTTGTGAGTCAGATTCAGGCCCTGATGACCAAGTTTCAGAGCATAATGTAGAGCCTCATTCCCAAACTGTAACACCTGTTGGTGGAGACAATGAGGAACATACCGATGACGATGAGACGCAGATACCAGATTGGGATAACAACTTAAGTATTAAGTCAGGGCAGGAAGAGGTTAGGTCTGAGGGCGAGGGGAGTGCAAACACAACGCTTCATGATGAAGTTCTAGATCCCACATACTGTCGACCCTCAGTCGGGCACTCAAGGAGGTCACCAGAGGCGGTGGAGGAGGATGCAACTGATGACAAAGTTACCTTGCGCCTTCCTGGACAGAGTCGGAGTACTGGAAGCATGTCAACAAGTGCATCCTCATCCACCACTCTGCCTCTGAGCACAAGTCGGGGTGGCTCTGCAGGTCGCATGTTCTCTAAGCCTTGCCTAGCCTGGTCCTTGTCCCAAATCACGTGATCTGTAAAATTTGTCGGCAATCTATGAGTAGAGGCCAAAACCTCACCAGTTTGACAACTTCTTCCATGAATCGTCACATGAATAACAAGCATAAGTCCCAGTGGGAAGCTCACCGTGCTGCAATGCGTCCTAGCGGAGCGGGCCATCCACCGCCTGCCCCTTCCAGTGCATCCGCGTGCTCTTCATCTTCTATGACTGTGGGGACAGCTGTCAAACCTGTTCTTCCACGCAGATCTTCCACCACTTTAACCTCAACAGGCAGTTTGCTTCGTAGGTCGTCAGTTGGTTTTAAAGGGGAAACAAGTGCTGGTGTACAGCTCTCTCAGACATCGAAAGCACCAACTTTGGATGAAGGCAACATCATGTTTCGCCTGCACTTTCCTCACAGACCTGCAGTTTTTCAGGGACACCCTACTCACCACCGTCTCCACACAGCAGCCAGATCTCGGTCCCTCAGATGTGGACAAATAAAAGGCCATTTCCTCCGAGCCATGACAAAGCAAAGAGGTTGACTTTATCCCTCTGTAAGCTCTTGGCTACCGAAATTCTGCCTTACCGCCTGGTGGACACAGCGGATTTTCGAGACCTTATGTCCGTCGCAGTGCCCCAGTACCAGATGCCCAGTCGCCACTACTTCTCCAAGAAAGGTGTGCCTGCGCTACACCAGCATGTCGCACACAACATCACCGCTTCCTTGAGAAACTCTGTGTGTGACCGGGTGCATTTCACCACCGATACTTGGACCAGTAAGCATGGACAGGGGCGTTACATGTCGCTGACTGGGCACTGGGTAACTATGGTGATAGATGGAGAAGGGTCTGCTCAACAAGCAGTCCCCACGACTTGTGCGTCAATCCTCTGTATGTAGAAGTTCCTCCACTGCTTCTGCCTCCTCAACCTCGTCTGGGTCCTCCACCTCCGACCCAAGCCTGCCTGGTCAGGCCACCCGCGTTGCAACTGCGCACAAGGAATCCTGCACACCTCCTTACTATGCTGGCAGCAGAGCTCAACGGCCTCAGGCGGTCTTTAGCTTGAAATGTCTTAGAAATAAGAGTCACACAGCAGAGGAGTTGTGGGCAGCTCTGCGGTCCGAGTTTCGTAAATGGTTGTCTCCACTCAACTTGCAGCCAGGGAAGGCCGTGTGCGACAATGCTGCAAACATGGGTGCGGCCCTTCGCCGTGGCAAGGTGACACACGTGCCTTGTATGGCTCACGTGTTGAACCTTGTTGTCCAGCAATTTTTAACTCACTATCCCGGCCTAGATGGGCTTCTGCACAGGGCACGGTCAATCTCTGCTCACTTCCGCCGTTCAACCGCCGCAGCTGACCAACTTGCATCGCTCCAGAAGTCATTCGGCCTGCCGGTTCATCGCCTAAAATGCGATGTGGCGACACGCTGGAATTCGACTCTCCACATGTTACAGCGACTGTGGCAGCACCGCCGAGCCCTGGTGCAATACGTTATGACGTATAGCCTGGGCCAACGAGATGCAGAGGTGGGGCAGATCACGCTGATGGAGTAGTCTCAGATCAAGGACCTATGCACCCTTCTGCACAGTTTCGACATGGCGACAAATATATTTAGCGCTGACAATGCCATTATCAGCATGCCAATTTCAGTCATTTACATGCTGGAGCACACGCTAAACACTATTTGGAGTCAGGGGGTGGGACAAGAGGAAGGGGAGGAAGTACAGGAGGATTCATATGCGCAAAGGATACCAACATCTACAAGGTCCAGACGTTCATCATCACCAAGGCAGCAGGCATGGGACGATGGGGAAGAGGGATTAACAAGGGCGCATGATAGCAGCCAAAATGTTGATGAAGGTGCAGGAGACCATGAAGAAATGGAGGACGAACTCTCGATGGACATGGAAGACTCAGCAGATGAGGGAGACCTTGGTCAAATTTCCGTTGAACGAGGTTGGGTGGAGATGTCAGAGGAAGAAGAAACGGTTAGAACCTCTATGCCACAAACACAGCGAGGACTTGGTCCTCCTGGATGCGCAAGACACATGAGCGCCTTCTTGCTGCACTACCTACAACATAACCCACGGATTGTCAAAATTAGAAGTGTTGATGACTACTGGCTTGCCACACTATTAGATCCCCGGTACAAGTCCAAATTTTGTGACATAATTCCAGCCATAGAAAGGGACGCACGTATGCAGGAGTATCAGCAGAAGCTGTTACTCAATCTTAGCTCTGCTTTTCCACCAAACAGTGGTGCACACAGTGAATCTCCCAGTTGTAACTTGACAAACATGGGACTGTCTCATCATCAACAGTCTAACCGTAACAGCAGCACCGTTTGTGGTGCTGGTAACAGCAATTTTATTGAATCGTTTCATAATTTTTTTTAGACCATCCTTTGCAAGGCCACCAGAGACAACAAGTCTGACACATAGTCAACGGCTGGAGAGGATGATACAGGAATATCTCCAAATGAACATCGATGCCATGAGTTTGCAACTGCAGCCTTGCTCATTTTGGGCTTCAAATCTTGAAAAAATGGCCTGAGCTCTCCACTTACGCCTTGGAGATCTTGTCGTGTCCATCTGCCAGCGTTGTCTCTGAATGTGTCTTCAGTGCTGCTGGGTGTGTGCTGACAGATAAGCGCACGCATCTGTCCAGTGACAATGTGGACAGACTAACGTTCATCAAGATGAACAAGTCATGGATCCACAAGGAATTTACTACCCCTGTGTCTTCCTGGGGAGAGTAAAGGTTTGTGGATTTGGAATGTGCTTGATGCAAATGTACCTGTCAAGTTTGCAACTAGGGCACAAGTGATGCCACTGAAGGGGTGTCTGTGTGACCCAATTTTTGGAAAAAAGGGAGACTGTGCTTGGAGTTCCCTTGCTGTGTTTTGCATGATTTTAGAAGGGCATGACATGCCTATATCTGTGTCTCCTCCTCTTTTTCCTCGTCCAGCTGTTTTGTTTTCGCATGAGTATTTGTCCTTGTCACTTTCCCATGTGTTTTTGTTGTCTTGTGAGTTGTTTGTCACCTTTTAGACACCTTTGAAGGTGTTTTCTATGTGTTTTTATGTGTTTGTGATTGCCTCCCATTGTTTTCAATGGGGTTCGCTGAACCGAACTCGAACGCGGCCTCCGTTCGATGAACCGAACTCGAGCCTCTAGAGGTTCGCTCATCTCTAGTCGAGAGACGTTATACGCTAGTGGGACCCCGGCCTAATGCTCTCAAACGAACCTCTGTAGTTATACTGAAAATAAACTTCTGAAGGCAACTGGCCCCTCAGGATTTTATTCAGGGGTATCTGACTACAGGGAGCGGAGTACAAATGCACGTCACAATTTTCAGATCTAGATTTTTCAAATATTTAAAAAAAACAAAAAAACAAAAAACATTTATAATTTTCATTACACTTCACAAATACTTGGTACTTTGTGTTGGTATATTGCAAAAAATCCCAATAATATCCATGTAATTGTTTGCGTGTAACATTGAAAATTTTAGAGAAGTTCACAAGGTTAGAAAATGTTATCAAGGCACTGTTTTTTCAAGGCACAATATTTAACTTTTATCATACGATTTGTTACAATTGCAAACTCTATCATTTTATCTTGTTGTTAACATTATTGTGTCCATTCTTTTTTTTTTTTTTGGTTCACTAAGGATGTAGAAACTGCACAAGGTCTGCATGACATTGCTAGTCTCGGAATGTCCATGACAGTGTGAGCCGCAGGCAGTGCCAGCTGCAGTGTCCTGCTTATTCTCTTATTATCTACAGTGCCTATAAGTAGTATTCAACCCCCTGCAGATTTAGCAGGTTTACACATTCGGAATTAACTTGACATTTGGACTGTAGATCAGCCTGGAAGCATGAAATGCACTGCAGCAAAAAAGAATGTTATTTCTTTTTTTATTTTTTTTTTAAATTGTGAAAAGTTTATTCAGAGGGTCATTTATTATTCAACCCCTCAAACCACAAGAATTCTGTTTGGTTCCCCTAAAGTATTAAGAAGTATTTCAGGCACAAAGAACAATGAGCTTCACATGTTTGGATTAATTATCTCTTTTTCCAGCCTTTTCTGACTAATTAAGACCCTCCCCAAACTTGTGAACAGCACTCATACTTGGTCAACATGGGAAAGACAAAGAAGCATTCCAAGGCCATCAGAGACAAGATCGTGGAGGGTCACAAGGCTGGCAAGGGGTACAAAACCCTTTCCAAGGAGTTGGGCCTACCTGTCTCCACTGTTGGGAGCATCATCCGGAAGTGGAAGGCTTATGGAACTACTGTTAGCCTTCCACGGCCTGGACAGCCTTTGAAAGTTTCCACCCGTGCCGAGGCCAGGCTTGTCCGAAGAGTCAAGGCTAACCCAAGGACAACAAGGAAGGAGCTCTGGGAAGATCTCATGGCAGTGGGGACATTGGTTTCAGTCAATACCATAAGTTACGTACTCCACCGCAATGGTCTCCGTTCCAGACGAGCCCGTAAGGTACCTTTACTTTCAAAGCGTCATGTCAAGGCTCGTCTACAGTTTGCTCATGATCACTTGGAGGACTCTGAGACAGACTGGTTCAAGGTTCTCTGGTCTGATGAGACCAAGATCGAGATCTTTGGTGCCAACCACACACGTGACGTTTGGAGACTGGATGGCACTGCATACGACCCCAAGAATACCATCCCTACAGTCAAGCATGGTGGTGGCAGCATCATGCTGTGGGGCTGTTTCTCAGCCAAGGGGCCTGGCCATCTGGTCCGCATCCATGGGAAGATGGATAGCACGGCCTACCTGGAGATTTTGGCCAAGAACCTCCGCTCCTCCATCAAGGATCTTAAGATGGGTCGTCATTTCATCTTCCAACAAGACAACGACCCAAAGCACACAGCCAAGAAAACCAAGGCCTGGTTCAAAAGGGAAAAAATCAAGGTGTTGCAGTGGCCTAGTCAGTCTCCTGACCTTAACCCAATTGAAAACTTGTGGAAGGAGCTCAAGATTAAAGTCCACATGAAACACCCAAAGAACCTAGATAACTTGGAGAAGATCTGCATGGAGGAGTGGGCCAAGATAACTCCAGAGACCTGTGCCGGCCTGATCAGGTCTTATAAAAGACGATTATTAGCTGTAATTGCAAACAAGGGTTATTCCACAAAATATTAAACCTAGGGGTTGAATAATAATTGACCCACGCTTTTATGTTGAAAATTTATTAAAATTTAACTGAGCTACATAACTTGTTGGTTTGTAAGATTTATGCATCTGTTAATAAATCCTGCTCTTGTTTGAAGTTTGCAGGCTCTAACTTATTTGCATCTTATCAAACCTGCTAAATCTACAGGGGGTTGAATACTACTTGTAGGCACTGTAAAGCTGGTGTCACACACAGCGACAACGACAATGACGTCGCTGCTACGTCACCATTTTCTGTGACGTTGCAGCGACGTCCCGTCGCTGTCGCTGTGTGTGACATCCAGCAACGACCTGGCCCCTGCTGTGAGGTCGCCGGTCGTTGCTGAATGTCCAGCTTCATTTTTTGGTCGTCACTCTCCCGCTGTGACACACACATCGCTGTGTGTGACAGCGAGAGAGCGACGAAATGAAGCGAGCAGGGACCAGGAGCCGGCGTCTGGCAGCTGCGGTAAGCTGTAACCAGCGTAAACATCGGGTAACCAAGGGAAGACCTTTCCCTGGTTACCCGATATTTACCTTCGTTACCAGCCTCCGCTCTTGCTGCCAGTGCCGGCTCCTGCTCTGTGCACATGTAGCTGCAGTACACATCAGGTAATTAACCCGATGTATACTGTAGCAAGGAGAGCAAGGAGCCAGCGCTAAGCGCGGCTCCCTGCTCTCTGCACTGTGACATGTAGCTGCAGCACACATCGGGTTAATTAACCCGATATGTACTGTACCTAGGAGAGCAAGGAGCCAGCGCTAAGCGCGGCTCCCTGCTCTCTGCACTGTGACATGTAGCTGCAGCACACATCGGGTTAATTAACCCGATGTGTACTGTACCTAGGAGAGCAAGGAGCCAGCCCTAAGCGCAGCTCCCTGCTCTCTGCACATGTAGCACAGCGACGTTATGATCGCTGCTGCTTCTGCTGTGTTTGACAGCTAAGCAGCGATCATAACAGCGACTTACAAGGTCGCTGTTACGTCACCGAAAATGGTGACGTAACAGCGACGTCGTTGTCGCTTAGTGTGAACCCAGCTTAATGCTGGTAATTGTGTATTACGACATTGGTTGTTCAGTGATATGAGCAATTTTTGTCTCTATTGCTCATAGAGAGTTATTGGGGACAGACACCAGTCCTCGCTGTCAACACTGAACCACAAATGTTTTCACTGCCTGTGTGGGATGAAAGCCATCTTTTTCTGGAGGACTTCCTTCATTCAGGGAATATGTTGGATGACATCACAATGCCATCTTTTTCAGCTAATGATTTACTTAGCAATTGAGCTTTTATGTATCTAGTAGTAAAGTAAACAGTGTGGGTGAAATCCATATACACTTTTTTTTTTTTTTTTTTTTCCTTTTTTCTTCATATAATACAACTGTGAGTAATCTATTTCTGAAAGCCATTTTGTTTAGGTTAATCCAGTTTACAAAGGTTACTGTCATGATTTGACTTGAGGGATAGAGGCCCCTATGCTGTCCCTCTCGCTAGGGGGCCCTATGCTATCCCTAATCTCAGGGATACTCCTGATGGTGGAAACATCTGAGTCCTGTTCCTGGCCCTGCTCCTGACCAGACCTAATTTGATTTTCTTCTCCCACCAATAAAGGACTAGGCAGGAGTTATGATGTTAAACACAGATGAAGACAAGGAAAAACCAAAACTCTGACACACTGCACACACACAGGATAGGACAATAAGAGATTCGGGAGGAAAACAAGAGCAGGAAGGAACTACAAAATGCAACTGGAGTAAATTCTACAACCGCACAGAGCATCTAGAACTACAAGCACCAGATAGTCTGAGACACCAGACCAACTACCGTAAGTCAAGCTATAGGTGCCATAGGAGGAAGTGCCCATAGTCGGAGAGCAGATGTGATAGGTTTCCTCACAACAGGTGATCAAAGAGAGCAGACTAGCAGAGATTAACTCTTACTAGTCTGCCTATAAATCAGCACACAGAAGGTCGATGCCAGAGTATGCCTGTGTTGCTTCCAATCACCAGAGAATCTCTCAGGTGGAGGGTCAGAATCTGCAATCTGAACAGGACCTGACTTCGCCATGACAGTCGGCGACGTTAGAGAAAATTTCTACGTGACAGTTAGTGACATCAGGTCGACAATTGGGTATCAATGGTGTCAAGTAAAATTAGAAAATAAGTTGTTATTGAAAATTTCTCCAGAAATAAGTTTTGAACTTTTATCCCTAAAATGCACACTTACTGGACTCCTTTTCCTTTGTTTTGCTACATCATGGGAGTGGTATTGTGTGGCGTGTTCTACTTCTACATTGAAAATTGATTTTTATGTTCTGTTAACCCCTTCACGACCATGGACAGATATATCCGTCATGGAGTGTGTCCCGTTAAGCCCCGCCCCCTGCCGCGGGCAGGCGGCGGCGGTCGGCACACATATCAGCTGTTTTCAACAGCTGACGTGTGCCTGCTAGCGATTCCACCCGCAGCCATTAACCCCTTAAATCTTGCTGCCAAAGTCTGGCAGCAAGATCTAAATGCGCGCGGCCATGTTTTTTACTTACCGCCGCCCCCACCGGAAGTCACGTGCGTGTGTTGCCATTGTAGCACAGGGTCATGTGATGACGCCTGCAGCTATGATGTTTCACTTTCATTTTCCCTCGGCACGGAGCAGAGGGAATAAGAAAGTGACTGTATCTGCTGTTTACAACTGTATAGCTGTGATCAGCAGATAGATAATAGTGATCGGATTGCTGATCGCTATAGCCCCCTAGGGGGACTAGTAAAATAAAAAAAAGTAAAAAAAAAGTTTTAAAAAATAAAAAAAAACCTAAAAGTTCAAATCACCACCCCTTTCCCCCCATTGAAAATAAAAGGGTTAAAAAATAAATAAATATACACATATTTGGTATCGCCGCGTTCAGAAATGCCCGATCTATCAAAATATAAAATCAATTAATCTGATTGGAATTTTTTTGCCACTACGCCATTTACCAAACGCCAAAATTACGTTTTTTGGTCGCCGCAAGTTTTAGGACCCACTCACACTTGCGCTATTTTGACGCAAACGGAATCCGTCACTAATGTAGTACAGTTCTTTTATTTACAGTGGAAGCGCGACATCATGTGGACACAAGCGGGTACTGCATGACACACACACGCGCCATAGTAACGCGCTTCCACTGTAAATAAATGAACTGTAGTACATTAGTGACGGATTCCGTTTGCGTCAAAATAGCGCAAGTGTGAAACTAGCCTTACGCAAAATGCAATAACAGGCGATCAAAACGTAGCATCTGCGCAAAAATGGTACCATTAGAAACGTCAGCTCGAGACGCAAAAAATAAGCCGTCGCTGAGCCATAGATCCCAAAAAATAAGAATGCTACGTGTTTCGGAAAATGGCGCAAAACGTGCGCCACTTTTATTGGACAAACTTGTGAATTTTTTTTAACCCCTTAGATACAAGTAAACCTATACATGTTTGGTGTCTACAAACTCGCACCGACCTCAGGTATCATACCCACACATCAGTTTTACCATATAGTGAACACCGTGAATAAAACATCCCAAAAACTATTGTGCCATCACACTTTTTTTTTCCAATTTTTCCGCATTTGGAATTTGTTTGCTGTTTCCAGTACACCATATGGTAAAACTTATGGTTTCATTTAAAAGTACAACTTGTCCCGCAAAAAACAAGCCCTCATATGGCAAGATTAACGGAAAAATAAAAAAGTTACGGCTCTCGGAAGAAGGCGAGCAAAAAACAAAAACGCAAAAACGGAAAGTGCCCGGGGGCTGAAGGGGTTAAACTAAAGTGGCTCCAAGAGGTGACATCTTTGGCTCTTCGAGCACATATGGAATTGCATACTATAACCTGTATGTGGTTTTGTGGCTATACCCAGCAACCGTAGGTGAGGTCTTTCCTTGCTGGTTACCAGTATTTTCCTTGTCACTTACTAGCAGTGCTCTGCCTTTTTTCTTTCTATAAACTCTGCTTGCCACATTATCTAGGGTATATCTTCTTACATACGGCTAAATTCTCATCCAGTGACCCTAATCGGCTGCTTTGATGGGATGAGTTTCCTATTTGCTTTACTTGTATAGTGTGTCTCTTGCTGTCGATTTGCTTTGGGTGCTCATGTTTATACATTGTTAGTTTTAGGCTATAGATTATTTTGCTATATTTAACATAATTGAAAACTATGATGGCTGTAAAATGGTTTTCCTGCACCTGCGTTCGGATGTGGATAAATAAAGAGGCAGCTGCGGCGTCCGCTGATGAATGGCTAATAATTTACTTAAGTACACTGTGACCACAGTCTACCTTCATTGCTCTGAGAAACGAGGAGATTTGATACTTTCCATTAAAATCTCCAGAACTCTAGGACAGCAAACTGAACTGCCTTATCTTGTTCCCTGTGAGAGTAGACTTGTCAATACTTTATGAGAAATACTCTCTGTGCTTGGGAAGGTAACACATACTTCTTCCATGCTTTACACAAGATTTCAGGTCTGGTCACAAGCTCACCTCTGCCAAAACAGTATGTTCATGGCGATACAGATCAGTGGCAGGCAACCCATTTAAGTTCATAACTTTTATAGCTACTTGCTTTATATACTTTAGTTTTATTCAATGTCTTAACCTGCATTTTGTATAACGGTTTTTTAAATTTTGTTATATTCTAATCTTCATATAGTATGTACATAATTTTACAGATTTTGTCTTGATTGTACTGCCTAGCATCACTTTAAAATTATGTGCCCACGGGACTCTGTACCCGCGGATTTTGCCGCGGAAAACCCGCGATTTAGCTGGAAAATCCAGATAAATCGCAAGTACAGACACTCCCCATGTTACCCTATGGGATTTGGGGAGTGCTGTATCAATGCTGTGGTATGTGCGGCTGCGGAATATGCTGCGGATTTCCCGCAGCCGCACGTAACTGCATGTCAATTATTCCTGTGGAAATACCTGCAGATGTCCCGCCTCTCCACTATGGAGATAGAAGCCGGGATTTCCGCAGGTAAGTCGCATGAATGTCCGCAGGTTTCCCGCAGATATTTCACTGGAATCCCGCAGCAATGGATAGCTGCGGATTTCGGGGATCAGCTGCAGACATACCCTCGGACATATCCGCGGGTACGTTGTCCCGTGGGCACATAGCTTAAATGATTACGCGCTTTGAGGATTTTGGCTTGGCTAAATGTGTAGAGTTTTTAAAGCCAAATTATGAAGTTTGAATACTTCTGTAAATACATAATGAGGACACGTGATCTAATTCCATGCTAAAATATAGTTAAAGAAAACCTGTCGCAGAATTTTGTGATGTAAAGATTACATTGATATTTTTGGTGAAGAAATCAGCTTTGTGGTTCTCCTCTAATCAGCATTTAGGCTATGTGCGCTCGTTGCGTTTTTTCCCGTGTTAACGCTGCGTTTTGAACTGCAGCGTTTCAGTGCCAAATTTCATGCGTTCTGCTTCCCCAGCAAAGTCTATGAGAAGTCCGAAAATTCAATGCACATGCTGCGTTTTTAAACGCAGTGTTTTGGATGCCAAAAATCGCTGCGGAAAAAAAAGCAGCATGTCACTTCTTTTGTGCGTTGTAGCTGCGTTCTCCACCCATTGAAATCAATGATGTGGGTCAAAACGCAACTAAAATGCACTTGGACTGCATTTTTTTGCGTTCCGCATGCTTTTTTGACAAGCAAAACGCAGGTCTTCAGTCTCTCTCTGTCGATGTCGGTCAATCTCCCTCTGTCTGTCGGTCAGTCTCTTTCACTGTCAGTTGGTCGCTCTGTCTCGCTCTTTCTCTCTGTCCATCGGTCTCTCTTTGATTGTCCCTCTCTCTGTCCGTCGGTCGGTCTCTCCCCCTCTCTCATACTCACCAATCGCCGATCACCAGCGCGGCGCTGCACGGCTGTCACAAGCTTCGGCGGCTTTTCCTCTTTTAAAAATGCCGCCCGCTCATTATTCAATCTTGTATTCCCTGCTTTCCCCGCCCACCGACGCCTATGATTGGTTGCAGTCAGACACGCCCCCACACTGAGTGACAGCTGTCTCACTGCAACCAATCACAGCCGTCGATGAACGGGTCTATATCGTGCAGTAAAATAAATAATTTTAAATAAACGTGCGGTCCCCTGCAATTTTGATACCAGCCAGGGTAAAGCCACACAGCTGAAGGCTGGTATTCTCAGGATGGGGAGCTCCACGTTATGGGGAACTCCCCAGCCTAACAATATCAGCCAGCAGCCGCCCGGAATTGCTGCATTCATTAGATGCAACAGTCCCGGGACTCTACCCGTCTCATCCCGAATTGCCCTGGTGCGGTGGCAATCGAGGTAATAAAGGGTTATTGGCAGCAGCCCATAGCTGCCACTAAGTCCTAGGTTAATCATGGCAGTCGTCTCCCTGAGATACCTTCTATGATTAATCTGTAAGTTAAAGAAAGTAAACACACCCGAAAAAATCCTTTATTTGGAATAAAAGACAAAAAAAACCACCCTCTTTCACCACTTTATTAACCCCCAAATACCCATCCAGGTCTGGCGTAATTCACACGACGTCCCACGACGCTCTCAGCTCTGCTATATGAAGCTGACAGGAACGGTCACAGACCAGAACACTCTGTCAGCTCCACGCAGCAACTGAAGTGAGCCGCACGATCAGCGATGACGTCAGTCAGGTTACCCGCGGCCACTGCTGGATCCTCCAATTGTGACAGCAAGTCGCCCAAGTGACTGAAGTGATCTGCGCGATCAGCGATGACGACACAGGTGAGTTGCGGTCTTGGGTGGAGTACTCCAGCTGGCCTCGGGTAACCTGAGTGACGGCAGCGCTGATCGTGCTGCTCACTTTATACAGGGGATTAGCGGTCACCGGTGAGTCCTTCGCGGGTGACCGCTAATCAGGACGCAACACAGACAGAGCCACAGTATGACAATGAAGTCTGGTGAAGTTCATCCGAGTTCATTCTCATCGCGCAACTCTGTCTGCTGTCAGTGGGCATTACAGACCTCAATTGCCATGGGGCCGCACTGCAAAAAACGCATCTAAAATGCATGCATTTTGGATGCATTTTTTTTTTTACAGTGTTTACAGTCTTTTCCGCACTGTTATGAACACAACATGCGCACATACCCTTGAAGTTTTCTACTAGTTAGGACTTCTCCCTATCTGTGATTCCCCAGCCCCTCCGCCTGCCTCTGATCTGTGAATGACTGATCACTGCTGAGATTTCAAAGGAGGCAAGGTCATTTACAGACTGGCGGCAGGCAGAGGGGCTCTGTAATTACAGACAGGGAGAAGAAATCTCATGCACTGTGCACCATAGTCTATTTAGCAGAAAATCGAAAATGGTGATTAAAGAAGAACCAGAAAACTGATTTCTTCACCAAAGGTAACTGTGTAATCAGTATTCCACCACCATTACAGCCAAACGTTTACTTTGGCTGTAATGGTGATGTAATTTTTGCTCAGGATTTATTACACCCTTTACTCCTGTATAAAATAAGTAGGTTAGGGTTGGTGAAGAGTCAATTGTGTCATTTAGCAACAGGAACAGTGTTCTGAGAATCTAGAATGCTTGGAAACTCATGTTGGTGCTCCGAAAACAATGCACACCTGCTTGTTCTGGGTTTACGGAAATGTCACCATGCTCTTTATATAAAATCCTGTTATATTATGCCATTTCATTTCTTTCCTGCAGGTCGGGCAGCACTGATAGCATATTCGGACCAGTGAAAAATCCATGGAGCTATTCAAAGAAACATCGAGAGAAGAGAAAAGACTCTTGTCCTGATGGTGATGGACCTTCAGATTGGGTGATAACAGGGGGAAGTTCAGGAGGCAGCGCTGCTTCAGTGTCCGCTGGAACATGCTACGTGTGAGTGACTGGACATGGGGACAATGATTCCTTTGTTAGCAGATTTCTTACCTTTTGTTTATAGATAACGTTTGGGCATGAAATGAAATAAGAGGGTGCATTGTAATACTAACCTTTAATAATGCTTTTGTGAATCCAAGGACATGTAATGTTTTCTTCTATCTTTTGTGTGTATATAAATATAAAATACACACACTGTGCTCTGCATAAATGAGTACACCTCAACAGATTTGTCAGAAAACCTTTAATTCCCATTCAGAATACCATAATGTGGGTTATAGATTGTAAACAAGATTTGTTATTTTGCACACCCAAAAATTTTAATTTTTTTCAACAAATTAAGTAAAGACTGTTGCAATAATGATTACACCCTAATGAAAGTCTTAAGAACAAAGTAATGTTCCAACATTACAAAATTCTACCTAACAAGAATTCAACCACAAACAAATCTAATTATTCATTAACCCCCTTCACGAACTATGACGTATCGGTACGTCATAAGTCGTGTGCGTCCCTTTAATACAGGCTCTCGCTTGTCTATTGACATTATCTCACCAGAACTCAGAGGAGCACTCTGTGACCACTTTGTGCCAGTAGAGATCGACACCGGGCAGAATGGACAGGTAGTTAATAAATACTTTACTGTAAGTTCCTAGCCCAATAGGGAAAAATAAGCAAAGTCCCAGATAATGCCTTTAAACTTTCATAACTTTTGTGTTTATTACTTTGGGTCATTGGGGTGCAGCATCAGCTGAGTCACATTGCTGCAAACATGTCCAGTACAGTGATTGGTTTCCTTCCTACTTGAATGGGATTTTGTACTGGCAGGAGGCCACAAGGGCTAACATCTTGGATGCCATAGTTTCTATTTACATTGGCATCTAGGAGGGTAACTTTAAATTACATAGGAGTTATAGATAGGTGTCTGCTGTATAATTCAGCCAGCAGTCAAATTTTATGGAGAGCTCCATACATCTTGTAACGCTCACCGCTAGCACAAGTGGACTCAATGGACCACAGGGGGACGTGGGTTTATCGTTTAGTGGGAGGGGTTTGACTAAGCAAACGCCGCTAGGCGGACGCCACATGCCACTCGCAGGGCAGTGACCAGGACTGTGGCAGCTGACCCGCAGGGCAGTAGCGGACACAGGTGTGGACTGGCAAAGTTTAGTCTAGACAGGAACCACCAAGACGACTGAGGCAGCTAGCATGGCCAGGAAAAACAGGCAGAGTCACTAGTTTAGACAAAGGCAACCTGGATGGCTGAGGCAGATAGGATGGACAGGCAGAGTCACTACTGTAGACAGAGATCACCAGGACAACTGAGGCAGTTGGCATGGACAGGCATGGTTATCTGTGGGATCGGGAAACAGTAATCTAAAAATGTACTCTGGCACGGACACAAAAAGTGGACAAGAGGACCTGACAACAAGCTATCTAGGAAACAGACCATTAACTAACTAACCACATTGCTCAGGCACCTCCCCAGTGGGAGAGTGCCTTAAGTAACTAGTGCTCTCAGCAACAGGCTGAGAGGCACTTCAAGGAAATGGTGCGCTGGCCCTTTAAGAGCCGGGCAGGTGTATGTGGGCGCACCCTAGGCGTATTCCTGACAGACCTGTGCGGCGTGCCTAGTCCCGGGAGAACCATGGGGAAGGCAGCTGGCACAGGCCGGCTGTGACTGTGAGTGAAATGGCATCCCTGCTGGAGAGAGCAATGCAGGGATGCTGACGCCACACATCTTTGCATACCTACGCTAGCAACAGCGGACATAAAAAGCCTACACACCCCTGTTAAAATGCAATATTTGGCAAATTATACCAAGAAGCATCATTTCAGTACTTTTCCACCTTTAATTTCACCTATAATCTGTACCCCCCTTAACCCAATACTTTGTTGACGTACTCTTTGAAATTATGACAGAATTCAGTCTTTTTGGGTAGAAGACAGATTGCAATGGCCTATTCTGTATACAGACGTCTTTCAGGTCAACCCACAGATTTTCTATTGGATTCATGTCTGGGCTTTGTTTCTGCCCTTCCAAAATGTCGATCTTCTTCTGAGTAAGTGATAATCCAAATCTCATTTTTAAATGAACAGTCTCCAAAGGAAAAAAGAAACCAATCCAGCGGACAGCAGGTAGGGATAAGTAAAAACATCCGTTTTATTTCAGCCTTTAAAAACCATATTAACGGTATTGGCATCCACAGAAAACACAGAACATGCGATCGTAAATAAACAGTGTTACTATTAGTAACTATCAAAATCCAATATAACTAGGGAGAACCCCAGGAAATACTGTAACAATGGATACAAAAAATGCCATCTAACTTTATTAAAGTAAAATTAAAGTCACAATTTCAAATGCAGGGAAGTTCCAGTGTGTGCACAACCTGTGTATCATTCCACAATACAAAAGTGGTATTGAATCTCAATCAGCATATATGTACAATGCTAACAAATAACTAGTGTACCAGATGCAACAGTAACTTAGCCTTTCCAACTCAGCCTCCATAAGAGCATGATAACAAGTTGCCTATAAAGAATCCCCACTTTAAATAACTATCTGTATAGTTCTGTCAGCAAGACATATATACAGCCTACTACCATGAATGGACGAATCCTAGTAAAGGTGCCTATCCATATTAAGGTGCTGTCAATAGTGCAACAGAAGGACAATCAGGATCGGTATTTAATATACCTACTTATAAAATGCTGAAGCGGCAGTGTCAGTGGAGACCCTCAGAGTTGTGCCAGGCCTCAACGCACGTTTTGTTCTTTCTTCCTCAGGGGGGCTTTGGCTTGGACCTTCTTCTGACTAAGCTAGTCTTTTGTTGATTTGGAGTTATTCCTAGCAACTTTTGTAGTGTTAAATTCCACTTCATCTTCAGCTCTTTAACAGAGGCTTGAAGATTTGGATGCAAAATTGATAGACCTTTGGAATCATTCATAATTGGCTCCACCTTGACTAAAGCCCCAGCTTTGTCGAAAAATAGCCCCAAAACCAAATTCTGTCTCCACCGTGCTTCACGGTTTGTATGGTTTTCTTTTGGTGATGTGCAGTTCTAGCTTTGCGGGCAAACATATATTTTGGAATTATGGCCAAAAAATTCATCCTTGGTCTCCTTAGACCATTTCAGGTTTTCAGATGTGCTTTTAGCAGACTTGTTCTGTTGGCAGACAGATATATCTTTTGGCAAAGCATAGCAGCACTCTGATGTGTTTTTGTTTTTGTTTTTTTTTTTGTTTTTTTGTTAGAAAGGCTTTCCATCTTGCCCCCTGCTTTTACAGATACGATATATGAAGAGCTTAGTAAATTGTTGTCACATGCAGTACACAACCAACACCTGACAGAAATTCCTGCAGCTCCTTTAATGTAGTTGTAGGTATTTTGGCAACTTCTTGGACCAATTATTTTTCTTTTTGCCTTAATGACCATCTTCACAGTTTTCTATGGTATATCTAATACCTTGGGGAAAAAATGTTTCCTGTTTGTTTATGGATCATGGCTTTTGCATGATCCATAAACCTACACAGTATGATGTCCCCACAGACTCTGTATGATATCCCCATAGCACTTCTACACACAATATACGGTAATGGTCCCACAACCATTCAAACAGTTATGATGCCCCATAGCCTGCCTACACAGTATGATACCCCCTCCACAGCTTCCCAATATAGCATGATACCCCCCCACAGCTCTCCACACAGTATGATGGATCTCTCAGCCCCCACAAACATGGTTTAATGGTCCTCATAGCCCATTCACACAATATTATCGACGTCACAGACTGTAATTATGGTCCAGACAGCCCTTCACATACACGGTATGATAGTCCTTACAGCCAGATGCACACAGTATGACTGTCCTCACTGCATCCCACAAATGGCATGACAGTCCTCACAGCAGCCCACACATGGCACCTATATACACTATGAGCCCCACAGAGCTACCCAAATGATATGACCCTTCAGAGAGCACCTCACCCTACGTACAGTATAGGCCCTCACACATTCACACCCTATAAAAAATACTTGCCTTACTCCCGTTCCCCAGAAGCTTTGCTCCCCGGTCTTTGCTGCGTTCACTCAGGCTTCACAGGCTTTTTATTCTAAACAGATTTTAAACATCTGTAGCATGTTGGTTTCCTATATTTTTTGTACTGCCCAAATATAAATAAATAATCTTGAAATATTTAATTGTTCACACTGATGACGTGAGTAATTTAGTAGGCTGAAACGTTTTGTTTTCTGCAGTTCACTTGTCAGGAATGGGAAAATCTTTTCACTATTGTTGGAAGGAGTATGAGTAATTTTCTTGCTAGTGTGCTTCTGTGGTCCTTCTAAGGCTATGTGCGCACACAGCGTTTTTGTGCGTTTTAGGCAGCAAAAAAACGCACCTGTAAAAAATGCTTGAGTTATTACCACGTTTCGCTGCGTTTTTGATCACTGCGTTTTGCTGCGTTTTGCTGCGTTTTTCCAATGCATTGTATGGGTGATAAACACAGTAAAACGCAGGAAAGAATAGACATGTCCATATTTTGGGGGGTTTTTTTAGCTCAAAAACGCAGCTAAAAAAAAGTTGTGTGCGGACAGCAAAAATGAAAAGTCATAGACTTTGCTGGGGAAGCCAAGTCAAGCAGTTTTGATCCCAAAAACGCTTAGTGCGCACTAGGCGTTTTTTTCACGCTGCGTTTTTATGTGCGTTTTTGTCTTAAAAACGCACCCGCGGCAAAAAACGCATGCGTTTTTACCATGTTTTGGTGCGTTTTTGCTGCGTTTTTGCTCACTACGTTTTTAATCCGTGAACAATGCCATTAAAGATTGTTGATGGGGAAAAAAAAAAGGTCTGATGTCATTTCCTTCTTCAATATGTTCTTCATTGTATGCAGGAGAGCAGACAGCTGCAGAACTAGTGTATGCAGGAGAGCAAACAGCAGCTGCAGAACTACAAGGCTCAGCATCCTCCATCCAGGACTGTATGCAGGAGTTTTTTGCCCAAAAAAAAAAAAATGACATGGGCTTCGCTATATTTTTGTATGCTAGCCAGGTACAGCAGGCAGGTACGGGCTGCCCCCAACCCCCAGCTGCCTATTTGTACCCATCTGGCAATCAAAAATATAGGGAAGCCCCCTTTTTTTTTTATTTCATGAATTTCAAGAAATAATTTTTAAAAAAAATGACGTGGGCTTCGCCCAATTTTTTGAGTCCAGCTAGGTACAACTAGGCAGCTGTGGATTGGAATCCACAGTGCAGGGTGCCCATGCTTTCTGGGCACCCCCGCCGTGAATTGCAGTCCGCAGCCACCCCAGAAAATGGCGCTTTCATAGAAGCGCCATCTTCTGGCGCTGTATCCAACTCTTCCAGCTGCCCTGGTGACGGGTGGCTCGCTGGGTAATAAAGGGGTTAAGGCTAGCTGTATATTGTCAGCTGGCCCTAAGCCCGAAATTCATGATGTCACGCCAATATTAGACATGGCCACCATGAATTTCTAGTAAGAATAAAAAAAAAACACGACACACAAAAAATTTTTTTATTAGAAATAAAACACAACACAATTAGTGACTCCATCTTTATTGAAATAAAGAACCCCCCTCCGCAGTAATCCTGGGTCAAGGGTCCCTCGCCGTCCAATCCAGATCCAATATCATCTGATCGGTTTGCTGGAAGGCAAAGCGATCAGATGATGTCAGGTTAAAGGACGTGAATCACATCACACATCAGCTGATTGTATAAAAGCCGATTATACAATCAGCTGATGCATCAGTAGAAAAAAAAAAATAAAATACTGAGTCACGTCCGTGCTGATTACCGGCAGCTCCTGGAGCGATCGGATGAGAGTCTGATCCTGTCCCATCGCTGCAGGAGCTGCCGGTAATCAGCTGATGAAGTCTCCTGATGGCAGGATCAGCTGATAAGTTAAGTTAAGTCGGCCGGGCGCTAAAAAGCCGGCGACACCGCGAGAATTACGATCAGCTGATGCGTCAGGTGACTGCATCAGGTGATCCATCGCCAGGTCCTGCAGGCATCGTAGGTGCCCAGGGAGACTGCACACAGCCGAAGCGGCGGTACCGGGAGAGGAGCTGGGAGTGGATATGGCACCGGGACCCTGCAGACAGGTGAGTATGACATTTTTTTTTCTACTGTTCACTTTTGTTTTCGCCGCTGCCTCCACCTCCCGCCCAGACATGGCGCCGCACGGGAGCAGACATGCACAGGACTGGAGGTGGACGCAGCAGTGACGGTACCGGGAGGATTCACGCTTCTGTGTTTACCAACAGAAGGAATCCTCTTCCTGTACACGTCACTTTACTGCCCACCCCTTGCGTTTATAGCTGCGTTTTTAGTCATAGAAACGCAGCTATATGCGTTTTTCATTGCGTTTTTGAACATCTCAATGAATTCAATGGCTGAAAAACGCAGTGAAAAACGCAGAAATAATTGACATGCTGCGTTTTTGTGGTCACCACAAAAACGCAGCTACAAAAAAACGCCCTGTCCGGACAGCAAAAATGAAAACTCATAGACATTGCTGGGGAAGCAAAGTCACTGTGTTTTCAGCGCAAAAACGCAGTAAAAAACGCCGCTAAAAACGCAGCTAAAACGCCTAGTGCGCACAAGGCCTGACTCATATCCAGCAGTTCAGATTGTCAGCAGACAATCCTTTTGTTATTCAGAAGCTATACTGGCACCTGTGGGGTCTGTTGGGGGGTAAGAGGAGAGGGGCATTGGCTCTTTCATGCACAACCCAGGTGCTCGGACCGAACTTGTTTGGGGGACTTATAAGATATCCACCATTTATGGGGGACTTTAAAAGGCAGGCCAATAACACGACGACAAACTACAGTTAATAAAATGCTTTTGAGGCATATCTCCTGTCATTTCCTGTTCCCCAAGGGAAGAACTGTACTTTTTTTTTTTTTTTTTTCTTTTCTTTTCTTGGAGAGTGTACTAATCCAAATTTGTCTGTCAATTTTCTCCCACCATTCATGCCTTGCTATAATATCTGTGCATACAATATAAGAGGGAATTGTACTTCTCCATTACAGCTATACCCAGGGGCGTTCTTCAAAATAAGTAGCTACAACTTGTACAAGTGAACAAGCATTTCTCCTTTACAATCTTGTATATTTCCTATTAGTTTTCATTAATTTGATGCATTTTTTTACTATATATATTTTTGGAAAAAAACCAAGGAGAAAATTGTAGAAAAAATACCCTGACTATAAATAAATAAATAAATTGCAAGTGCTTAATAAACAGGGTACTTAGTATATACATTTTTGCAAAAAGGTAAGAAGCTGTCTCACCTCGTCACGGTGTACCCATCTGAGACAGTCCCTAACCTACTAAAGTTAAAAACATATTCTTACATATTATTTTTTCTACAATTTTCTCCTTGGTTTTTTTCTAGTCTTGAGGCTGCAATTCACATGCTTGTAATGTTGCATGTTTATTGAACATTTGTCACATCCATATTGAAGTTTTGACATGACACTAGTCAGGTACAGAATATGTTTTTAACTTTAGTAGGTTAGGGACTGTCTCAGATGGGTACACCGTGACGAGGCTTCTTACCTTTTTGCAAAAATGTATATACTAAGTACCCTGTTTATTAAGCACTTGCAATTTATTTATTTATTTATAGTCAGGGTATTTTTTCTACAATTTTCTCCTTGGTTTTTTTCTAGTCTTGAGGCTGCAATTCACATGCTTGTAATGTTGCATGTTTATTGAACATTTGTCACAGCTCAGTTTTTTTTTGTTTTTTTTATATATATTTTTGGCATTTTAATATAAAAAATAAACTTTTTGATTATGAACAGGGCACTTGGATCTGACACAGGAGGATCAACCCGAAATCCAGCATCTCACTGTGGTATAGTGGGCTTGAAACCAACATATGGACTTGTGTCCCGCCATGGACTTATTCCTTTGGTAAACTCTATGGATGTACCTGGCATTTTAACAAGATGTGTGGATGATGCTGCAGCTGTACTAGGTAATATAAAGACATATGCAACTGTATACTACAAGTGTTACCGGTACTTTCACTGCTGAACAAACCTCTTGTTTTCTTAGGGGTACTTGCTGGTCATGACCCACAAGACTCAACAACAATCCATGAGCACTTCCAGCCATTCACTCTTCCCGACACAATAGATGTGTCTAAGCTGTGTGTAGGAATTCCAAAGGTAAGGCCAAACATATGAATGCCAACCTAGTTCTTGGCAAGCACGCACTAAGAAACATGTGGATGACTATCCAGATGGGTTTCATAGAGTGCTTTTGAAATATACAGCTTCTAGTCTTAGAAGAATATGGAACTGGTTATGTGTATTCAACATTTCTGGTATGGCATGCCATAGTTAGAGGTATGTAAACCAAATATTTTGGACACCCAACTGTGCACCTCCACTGCATCAGCCACTGTTGAATTGAGCCTTGTTTATTTTTTTATTTTAGTATGTTTGCTGCTTTCTTTCTACCTTTTTAGAGAAATTGTTTAAAAAAACCTTAACAAAAAAATCCAGTTTTCTAAAGCCTTAGAATGGATGGCAACAGTACAACCTGTGCCACCTCTGAAGCACATATTGCACATCTAGTGTTAACAGCCTGGCAATCGCCCAATATACAAGGAAAATGCTCATTCATCAGGTGAAATGATCTTTTGCGCAGCATAAAAGATCATTGTGCTCGGCAGTGAATATTCCAGCGTAAACAGGAGTCGCACTGCCAAGTTCACCATGGATTCTAAGGGGTACTTTGCACACTGCGACATCACAAGCCGATGCTTGCGATGCCGAGCGCGATAGCACCCACCCCCGTCACAGCAGCGATATCTTGTGATTGCTGCCGTAGCGAACATTATCGCTACGACAGCTTCACACGCACTTACCTGCCCTGCTACGTCGCTCTGGCCGGCGACCCGCCTCCTTCCTAAGGGGGCGGGTCGTGTGGTGTCATAGCGACGTCACACGGCAGGCGGCCAATAGAAGCGGAGGGGCGGAGGTGAGCCGGACGTAAATATCCCGCCCATCTCGGTCCTTCCGCATAGCCGGCGTGAGTCTCGGTGACGCAGATAAGCTGATGTTCCTCGCTCCTGCGGCTTCACACACAGCAATGTGTGCTGCCGCAGGAACGAGGAACAACATCGTACCGTCGCTGCAGCTGCATTATGGAAATGTCGGACCCTACACCCATGATACGATTACGACGCTTTTGTACTCGTTAATCGTATCATAAAGGATTTACACACTACGATATCGACAGCAACGCCGGATGTGCGTCACTTTCGATTTGACCCCACCGACATCGCACCTGCGATATCGTAGTGTGCAAAGTACCCCTAAGGGTTCATATACAATAGCTGCAATAATCGGCCTATAAAAAACACCAAAAAACTGAGCTGTAACTAAAAAAACAGTAAACATGCAACGTTCCAAGCATGTAAATGGCAGCCTCTAGACAAGAAAAAAACAAAGAAAAAAATTGTATGAAAAATACCCTGAATAATAATAAATAAAATGCAAGTGCTTAATAACAGGGTACTTAGTATATACATTTTTGCAAAAAGGTAAGAAGCCATCCAACCTCGTCACGGTGTACCCATCTGGGACGTTCCCTAACCAACTAAGCAACTTTAGTTGACGACCGTGACGAGGTGGGATGGCTTCTTACCTTTTTGCAAAAATGTATATACTAAGTACCCTGTTATTAAGCACTTGCATTTTATTCATTATTATTCAAGGTATTTTTCATACAATTATTTTCTTTAATAATCTGCCTATACTCTAACTCTTAATGAGAAACAAAAAACGGCTTAAAGTCCTTATTTACTTTTTGAAAAGTTTCCTTTTTATGTGAGATACATACAGACTTTTACATAGAGGAAAATACAGGAAAATCCAGATATAGATTCACTTCTCCACAACAGAGGATAATCTAAGTACTGGAAGACCTGTTAAGTAACATGTCCTAATCATTGCACTCTGTCCCGCTATTCTTTTCATGCACATTATATTCAAAAATGTATCCTATTAAATCAATCCACAAAAATGCATATAGAATGTCCAGATGTGATCCAGTGGCTAAAGATAGCTCAAAGTGCTATACTACTTTTCTCCATGCATCCACAATGCTCTCAATATTTAAGCACTGAGCTGTATGTTTAAGGACATGCATGCATGTATATTCCTCATGTGAATTGGATACAGTGAGTTTGCGGATCATGTGGAGCTACCGTCTGTAAAAAGCTCAGCGATCTCCAGATCCAGCACTCAGTAGACGGTGCAAACAGATATAGAAAGGCTCCGTAACCTCTCCACACGTGAGACCTCCATGATAAACGTGGAATCAAGTCCTTCACATTTGACCGATGTTTCGAGGGCCACACCACCTTCCTCACGCATCATAGATGCATAGAGAAAAATGATAGCACTTTTTGAGCTCTTTTTAGCCACTGGATTATGTCTGGACATTCTTTATGCATTTTTGTGCATCAATTTTAATATGATGAATTTTTGAATATAATGTGCATGAAAAGAATACCGGGACAGTGTGCAATGATTAGGACATGTTATTTATCTGGTCTTCCAGTACTTAGATTAACCGCAGTTGTGGAGAAGTGAATATATATCTGGATTTTCCTGTACATTCCTTTATGTAAAAGTTTTTATGTATCTCGCATAAAAAGGAAACTTTTCAAAAAAGTAAATAATGACTTTAGCCCCTTCACGACCAAGGACAAATGTATATATGTCCTTGGCCTTGTCTGTCCATTTTAATGCAGACTTGCGCAGCAAGCTCGCATTATTTCCCGCACAAGTCTCCTGATCTGAGCAGCAAACGTGTGCAGCTAACAGGCGTGGGTGGAGCTCTGAACGACCCACGCCTGCTGATCTCTTGGATTGTGCTCATAAACTCTTGACAGCACAATCTAACAGAGCCAGGCATTGCGCTGTTCCCCGCTGCCATCGATGCCCCCTTGACATGATCATGGGGTGTCAATGGGTAGACATGACAGCATGGGGTCAGATGATGACCCCTGTTGCTGTCATGACGTGCTTTGTGTGAATGCTTGCACAGTGCCAGCATTCATAGGAGATCAGCATTTCTGCTGATCAGAGTGATGCTGAATCCTTGCTCTGATCAGCAGAAGCAATCAGACTGTGCAGGCATAAAGTCGCATAGGGGGTCTATGAAAATCAATAAAAAAATGTAAAAGAAAAAATTTTTTTAAAAAAATATGAAAAAAAAGCCCCAAAAACCTAAAAGTTCATATCACCTCCCTTTTGTCCCATTGAAAATAAAACAATAGAAAATAATTAAAAAAAAAATCCACATATTTGGTATCACTGTGTTCAGAAATACCCGATCTATCAAAATATAAAGTCAATTTATCTGAAAGGCAAAGGGCTTAGCAAGAAAAAGAAAAAATGCCAGAATTATGGGGTTTGTTTGGTCGTCGCAATATTGCATTAAAATGCAAAACAAGGCAATCAAAAATATCACATCTACGCAAAAATAATGTACATAATTGAAAATGCCAGATCAAGACGAAAAAATCAGCCATCACTGAGCCCCAGATCCCGAAAAATGAGAACATTACGGGTCCCGGAAAGTGACGACAAAAGCACTATTTTTAGATGAAAGTAAAACTATACATGCTTTGTATTTATGAACTCGTACTGATCTGGGGAATCATAATGCCAGGTCAGGCTTACAATATAGTAAATATGGTACATAAAGCCCCCCCAAAAAAAAACAATTGCGCAATTCCACTTTTTTTTTCTTTGCAATCTCACTGCACTTGGAATTTTTTTTTTTGCACCCATTTCCAGTAGAATATGGGGCAGAATGAATTGTCATTTAAAAGTACTAATGGTCCAGCAAAAACAGCCCTCATATGGCTAGATTGATGGAAAAATAAAAAAAGCTATGGCTCTTGGAAGAAGGGGAAGGAAAAAACAAAAATGGAACATCACCCAGGGGTGAAGGGGTTAAGCAGTTTTTTGTTTCTCATTATATGGTCTGGATTACACAGTTAGGGAAGGCTGTAATTAACGGCAAATACAGTGGCTATTGTATTTAGCTTGGGCTTTATTTTTTCATTATAGTGTACCTCTGTGTGCCTCTTATTGTTTAATGCATTTTATTTCCTCAAAGCTTTTGAGAGATCCGATTGTGAAATGCTCCACTGAAGGCTGCATTGTGGAGAAATGATCCTGTAGAGTCCTGTAGGTACCCTGGGAAGGACTTTACATGTTTGTGAGCCCTGAGAAACACAGCATTAAAAAAAACACGTATATGTTTCATCATTTGGGTGTTCTTGCTTTTATACCAGCCTAAATTAGGTATTGCTTTTCCATCCTTGCCCTAATTTAACACTTTTATCTGTTTTTCTTCAGTTTCAAACAGTTTTTTTTATTAAATTTTCCAACAATACAAACCATATACTCTCCTATCTGGGGATTACTATGCGTGATTACATGTATTAAATAGAAATCATGAAATCTATACAAACTGATAAGGTAATTCAAAAGAGAAGAATAATAAATAAGTAACTGAGAGAGAAGTTATGTGAGGGGGGAGGGGAAGGAAGGGGAAGAGTGTGCACCTATGCCATTGTAATTAAGTTATATTCCTAAAGAGGTCTGTATCCAAAGTGAAATCATGGTGGATAGGTGTAAGACTTGGATAGGTCATTGCCACGGACATGATGCAAATCCATCCAGGGATTCCATATAGCATAAAAGGTTCTAAACTGTCCGACCATGTTGCGTTAATGCGTTCATACAGCAGGATCTTATCGAGTCTATCCTTGACCGCCTGGACGGATAAGTAGGGAGTTTTCCATTTGGAGGCTAGGTGGATTTTTGCAGCCATAATAATATGTCAGTGTAGGCGAAATGATTTGTAGTGGAGTCCCACAGGTTTATGTCCTAGCAGGAGGTTAGATGGGCCAGGACATTGTGACTGACTTGCTTCACGTTAGTCCATATAAATCTGAAAATAAGGAGCGCTGATAGTGTAACACCAGAGAGATCGGTGAGGTTAAACTGTAAGTATACACTCACCTGAACGGGTTGTGATGGTCACAACCACTGATGCACATAAGGTAATGGCGTCTGCTGCAGCCCCACGTGGATGAGCATACAAAATAGAGTCGAGAAGGGGTTAAAGCCGCGCATCAGCCGAAATGAAGATGTAACGTGTTGATGAAGATAAACTTTCTTTTATTCCATAGGTCTACGCGTTTCGAGGTAAAACCTCTTCTTCAGGACCAGTACATCAACATAAAAGCCTCAAGACCAGTACATCAACATAAAAGCCTCAGGACCAGTACATCAACATAAAAGCCTCAAGACCAGTACATCAACATAAAAGCCTCAGGACCAGTACATCAACATAAAAGCCTTTTATGTTGATGTACTGGTCCTGAAGAAGAGGTTTTACCTCGAAACGCGTAGACCTATGGAATAAAAGAAAGTTTATCTTCATCAACACGTTACATCTTCATTTCGGCTGATGCGCGGCTTTAACCCCTTCTCAACTCCATTTTGTGTGTTTGTGTGTTCACGTTAGTCCAGAAAGTTTGGGCTCTAGGAAAATCCCACCATATGTGTTTTATTTCCCCAGTTGTGTTGCATCCACTGAAGCATTGATCTGAGACGTGTGGGTATAAAAGTTTGAGTCTATACGGGACATAGGATGCTCTGTGAAGCAATTTAATTGTGGTGTCTGAAAGGGAGGATTGATGACTGCCTTTGAGTGAAGCATTGTTGCCATATCTCTGGGGAGAGTGATAGATTCATGTCATTTTCCCACTGTGCTATAAAGGGTAGTTTTAAGGGGTCTGGAGGGTTATTAAAAGTAGAGCCTGGAAGTGAATCCTTTTCCAAAAGTATTATTGGAGGAGAAGGATTCAAAAAAGGTTGGTGGTGTTTTACTAGTGTTGCGAGTCACTGTGTTCCCCAAATGTAAAACTTGATTGAGTCTCATCGCTTCTAGCGGGGAAGGGGTGCTGTACTTTTTGGATAGGGTCCAATCTAGACATTACTTTATCAATGTTCCAGATGTGTTGTAACATTGTGATTCCTTTGCGTTTCCACCAGGCAAAGGCTTGATGCCCGAGGGGAGGAGGGCAGGATTGCAGCTTGTCGTGCTGCCTAAGGCTACGTTCACACATCCGGCTGTATCAGTGCGGCACAATCCGGCGCTCTGCTGCAAAAATGAAACCATTTTTTTTTTGCCGCCGGTTTCGTTTTTTCCAGCATTGATTTGCATTGGCGCCACATTGTGCCGCATGGGCTTGCGTTCCATCCGGTTTTTGCCGCATGCTGCAGATTTAGCCGATGCGGCGGCCGGATGGAACGTTCCCTGGCACGTTTTTTGCTCCGGAAAAAAAAACGCATCGCGCTGCATCCGACCGCTGTGGCACATTTTTCAACGCATGCCTATGGACGCCGGATGCGATGCGGCAAAAAACGCATCCGGCCGCCGCATGCAGTTTCTTTCACTACGCATGCTCAGTAGCGTGCCGCAACTGGAAAAAAACGGACGGGCCGCATGTAAAAACTCATGCAAAGGATGCGGTGTTTTCGCCACATCCGTTGCATAGGTTTCACAGCCGGATTGAGCCGCAGTGCTCAAACCGGATGTGTGAAAGTAGCCTTAGCTGTCTCCAAACACAGCGGGAGTGGAAAGTAAAAGGGGTCAACTGTGTCAAATTCTCTGGAAGTGGGTCCATATTCCATAGGAGTAGGGAGCCAAGATCAAATTTTCAAGTTTAACCCACCTAGGTCCATTGTGCGGAGCCGAGATTACCGCTGTTTGTTTTTTTTTAAAAGGAATATCATGCCCCAGGATTATCTATGGAAATACTTTCTCTGTGGTCAAAAGCAGCAGATTTGTTGGAAAATGCTGGAGCCAAGGTGGTTGAAGTTTCAATGCCTCACACACGCTACTCCATTGTTTGCTACCATGTCTTGTGTACAGCTGAAGTAGCCTCAAATATGGCTCGATTTGATGGACTCGAATATGGTAAATATTTGCTAACTTCACATTAGACTATGTTGTCAATAGAATTGGACCAGAATGTCTGATATTGTCTTATGTAATGCTTTGCTGTCGTATTTACATCTGTTTAGAAGGAACCTGTCAGTCGATACATGCTGCCCAAACTACAGACAGCATGAATCCGAGCCTAAATGCGAACCTAGTTTGAAGATCTGGACAGAGACCCTTGGGAGAGATGACTAGTCCAGTGGCGCTACGGCCACCTTCTCCCCTCATCTAGCAGACTGACAAGCCTCTCCCATGTTTGTGCATAGGGAAGCTAGTCAGGGGCGGCACCAGAGCAACTCAAAGGAAAACTTACTTGGCTGCAATCGTGCAGCCGGGCTCTGATTTAGGCCTAAGACACACGGCATGAAAATCGGTGCGAGTGGAGTGCGATAAAACATCGCATTCCACTCGGACCAATATTAGCCTGTGTGTCAGCAACCATGAGCGATTATTTTCTCAGCCCTAATCGGACCGACAAAACAATCGCAGCATGCTGCGACTGTAATGCGAGACTCTTTTCTCTTGCACCCATTAAAGTGAATGGGGGGAGAGAAAAATCGCACTGCACTCGCGGTACACCGGTGTACCATGCGTGCAGAGCGAGATTCGCAATAGCCGGCTACGGAGGAGAGAGGGAGATAAATCCCTCCCCTCCGCAGTGCCGGCCTGCCCCTCCGCAGCACCGGCCCGCAGCACCGGCCCGCTCACCCGCAGCTGAGGTCCGCTCGAACAGTTGGACCTCAGTCGCATGGATACTAGCATGACACTCGGCTCCTGCTGTGCTGCCAGCGCGAGCCGAGTGTCATGCGAGCATCGCAGTAATGCCCTGTGTGGCCCCAGCCTTATGCTGTACGTGATCTGGGCAGCATAAATCAACTGACAGGTTCCCTTTAATACGCTTCTCTTGAAAGTTTAATCTTACTCCTTAAAGGGAATCTGTCAGCAGGTTTTTGTTCTGTAATCTAAGAGCACCATGATACAGGGGCTAAAACATTGATTACAGTGATGTCTCTTATTTGGCCATTGTTTCAATGCAATCAGTGGTTTTTGAGCAGGAGATAATCACTGTTGGACTAGCTGCCCGCATGCCTCCTGGACCCAGCTACGCACTCAACATTGATTAAGCTGTTTACTGACAATATATATAATGTGCACAAAAGTGCTGATAATCAGGGTTGTGGATGGGGTCAGCTTTCTGAGCGCTGCAACATCTACAGCAAAGAAAACTCTTATTGTATCACAACTGCTGCACCCAGTAAACTAAGGGACACATTACTGGAATCAGGGTTTTTGTCCCTCCATTATGCTACATTTCTATCTGATGAGGCCTTTATTGCTTTTGCCTCTTTTATCATCAATCCTTAGCCATGATTTAGAAATGTGTTGTTTTTTTATCTTTCTTTTATGCTGTTATTTTTTTTTTATTCAGCAATATGGTTTATTTATGCTTTACAGGACATCGGGCTGATGTGACCGTTTCAACAGAAGCCATGTATTCTACAACCAGAAGAGAAGGCTTTAATGATGTTGTAAGGGGAAGAATATTATCAGGAAACTTCTTCCTTCTGAAACAGTAGGTCATTGTTTTTTGCAAGCCACTGCTGGCAATGTCATCCTGCTATTGGGCTCCTTCACACAATGTTATCTTTTAATTTTGAAACTGCAAGAAAATAATTTAAAACACCCCATTTATGTCAGGTATGAAATTAAAAAACAAAAAAAAACATTAAAAGGGTTTTTTAAATATTGAATAAATTATACAACCCCAATTCAAAAAATGTTGGGACACTAGAAAATTAAAGAAAACAAGAATGCAATGATTTGGAAATATCTTACTGCCATATTTTATTCACAACAGAATGTAGATTACAAGTTGAAAGTTAGAAATTTTTCTTTTTTTTTTTTTTTTTATTATTTCATTTTGAAAAAATGAACTAATTTACAAATGGTTGACATTTACACAGTGTTCCGAGTTCTCTGGAATTGGGTTGTAGATTGTAAGCAATATTTGCCTTTAACATGCAGTTAAAAGCAATCCGCTTCAATCACCAAAACCTGAAAATGTTATGGGGTCTCATAAATTGGCAACACAATCATCCTTCTACAAAAAATTTTCAGCACGAAATAAAAAAAATGGACAAGTATGATATTTCCATAATTGTACTGACCTAGACAATCTTGATGGCAGGTCATTTTTACTACAAAAAGTATGAATTTTCAGAATTACAGGAGGTTTGTGTTTTTTTTGCAATTTCACCAAACTTGGAATCCCCCCCCACACACTTTTTAGTACACTATGTGGTAAAATGAATGCTGTCAATCAAAAAGTAAAACTCATCCTGCCAAAAAAAAAAGCTGTCAGAGAAATCTATGTGAATGAAAATATGAAAATTTAAAGTTATGTCCTTTGGAAGAAAGGGATGAAAAAATGAAAACCCAAAAAAAAATAGAATTAGCCATGTTGGGAAGGGGTTTAAGGTTCCTAAAAACGACAACAATGCAGGACACAAATCCTTTTAGCAAGGCAACAAAGCACATTAAAAAGTTGTATTTCTTAGAAGGCCGAGTTGAAAAACAAAAAAGGGAGAGTTAAAGGGAAGCGGTCACCAGGTTTTCTCAAAATAAACTAAAGCCACCTCGTTCTGCTCTGCACTGCAGTCCATCAACCTTTATCTAAGCCATGAACTCTCCCTTCATATGCCATACTTCTGGCATATGGCATGGTCCAGTAGGATGGACATCTTTTTTATATTTTTTTTTTTTTATTTTTGCACGTCGGCTCCTTTTTAATTTGTGCAAGGGCACGTCAGGGCTATGGATTGCAGTGATAGAGGAGATAAAAGTAGTGGCTTTAGTTTAGTTTAGGAAATCCTGGTAATAGGTTCCCTTTTAGAAACATTATTAGAAGGGGTAAAGAGAAGCCCATGATGGGGGGCGGGAGATGCACAGTAACTCCCTTGTGTGCTTGGCTGACCGTTATGTACATTTTTCTCCTTTGTTGCTGCCATTATAGTTATAGCCGTCGCATGCGCAGGAGAAAATTGAAGTATTACAGGAATTCTTCAATAAAATGGCGCCGGAATCAGCGCATGTCCATACCGCTATCCCTGTTGCCATTTTATTGAAGACCCTGTCCTCCTACTTTTGACTTGTCGAATGCTCATGCTGTGGGCTAGTGTGACCACGCGTGCTTCTGCAGCTTTGACGAGGGGAGAGGGTAAGAGCACACATGCGCTGCCCACAGCACAAGGATTCGACAACTCAGAAGCAGGAGGACAGTGTCTTCAATAAACCGCTGCCAGAGATAGTAGTATGTACGTGCGCTGACTCTGGCACCACTTTATTGAAGAGTTTCTGTAATAATTTAAGATTTTACTGCGCATGCGCCAGCAATAAGTATAATGGTGGCAATCGAGGGGAGAAATTTACATAATAGCCTGCAAAGCACACAGGGGAGAAATATTTCCACAAGACCCGACCCACATAGTACCACCCCGATGCTCAAGCCACAGTACCAATGATGTCATTTCTGAAGCTTTAATAAAGGATTTTCATTTCAATCAAGCATCAAATCTCTAAACTGATGGTATGATTTCATTCAGCGTCCTAGTTCCACTATGGCACCATCTGTACTTTATATGTTAAAAACCTGCTGGTTGTCTCTCTTTAAATTTGAACTGTACCTACTTTTCTTCATGAAAAACTGATGTTTTCAAGCCGGTGCTGAAAATGTCCACTGTTGGCATCCAAGCATGCCTGCACTCGCCATTCCTTATTGCTGAATGTATTTCGCAGGACATCTGAGGTCATAGCCTGAATTTCTCACTGTATGTTCTCTCAGAGGGCCTGTAATGCTCATGGTTTGTTGCTGTACACCCAATCTTTCAAATAGCCCCAAAAGGAAAAAAATCCAGCAGTGCTAAATCTTGATGGCCAATGTCCCTTATAAATTACTTTTTTATCAAAGAAGGCTTCAATCTCTTACCAGGTCTATCTCATAGTAGAGACAACCAGTAGGGTGACAAGTTGGTGAGACCACTCTGCACCAGGATGTTTCTCGTCACTGTCGCTGAGGTTCACTGCACTCTCACGTCTCATTTACCAAAATATTTACATCCAAATTTCAGTAGGATCGACCGTCTTTTAGAAGTTACAACAATTTAGGGGGGAAAGTAGCGAATGAATCACCCTGTACAATTGCTAAACAGAATCTGCCAAAGTTGTGTTAGGCAAGTTAGGTAAATTATGGAGGCTGAGGAACATTTCTGAATACAGTACAGTTAACCTCTTACTGGCTGGACAATTTCGACTTTCCCACCCCCTCCTCCATCCACCCTTTTTCCAAGGGGTAAAACTTTTTTTTTATCTTGCTATCATTAGTTCTATAGTGGCCGCTCATAGGTGCTCAGGTAACTTAAAATCACACAGTACTGACATCTCTGAAATGCTGCTAGACCAAGGGGTGAGTATATATTTGTTTTTTTTTATTTTACAAAGAGCACAGTTGTATTTAAGAAGGGAGTGTTTCAGTAACAGACAACCTCTTTAGTAAACCTAGATCAACATGGCTCAATGACTTGACCTCTTAGGGTACCTTCACACTTTAGCGATGCAGCAGCGATCAGACCAGCGATCTGACCTGGTCAGGATCGCTGCTGCATCGCTACATGGTCGCTGGTGAGCTGTCAAACAGGCAGATCTCACCAGCAGCCAGTGACCAGCCCCCAGCCAGCAGCGACGTGCAAGCGACACTGCGCTTGCACGGAGCCGGCGTCTGGAAGCTGCGGACACTGGTAACTTAGGTAAACATCGGGTATGGTTACCCGATGTTTACCTTAGTTACCAGCTCACACCGCTTAACTTCGCGTGTGCAGGGAGCAGGAGCCGGTACTGGCAGCGTGAGCTGCGGAGGCTGGTAACGAAGGTAAATATTGGGTAACCACCTTGGTTACCCGATGTTTACCTTGGTTACAGCTTACCGCAGGCTGTCAGACGCCGGCTCCTGCTCCCTGCACATTCAGGATTGTTGCTCTCTCGCTGTCACACACAGCGATGTGTGCTTATCAGCGGGAGAGCAACAATAAAAAAACGAACCAGCACTGTGTGTAACGAGCAGCGATCTCACAGCAGGGGCCAGATCGCTGCTCAGTGTCACACACAGCGAGATCGTTAATGAGGTCACAAAAAACGTGACTCAGAAGCGATCTCAGTAGCGATCTCGCTGTGTGTGAAGTACCCCTTAAAGGAGCATTCCAGGAAAAACTAATGCACTATGCTATCTCCTGTGCTCAGCCTGCATGACTCATGTACCTCCTTTTCAATTTCTGCACAAGCTATAACACAGCATAAGTGTGTACATTTTTACTAGTGTTCCTGCATCTAATTTGTATGGCAATGTATTGTTTGAGTTAGGAGCAGTGTTGCCCATATACATTTTGTGTCATTTAATCTATAAGTAGGGGACACACTGAAGAGTGCCCATCTTGCTTTCATCATATTCAAAGTGACTTTTCAAATATATTTTGATATATTTTTTTTTTTTTTTTTTTTTTTTTTAAACTTTGAATTTTTATTGAGATTTTCAATTTACGTTTTTCATACATAAAATAAAACATAAAATTCACAATTCTTATCGAACCTAGACAAACAATGACAGGACAGGTGAGGAGGGTTAGGAGGGGAGAGGAGAAATAGGAGGGAAGAGGGAAGGGTTTCAAGAGTCCATGCTCCTTCCATAGGACCCTTAGGCCTCAGTCTCACAGATCCTCCTGTCCCGCAAAGTAGTCCCATGGTGCCCACACGGCCTGGAAGCGGTCAACTGTGTCATGCAATAGTGCCGTGAGATGTTCCATGCGTCTAACGTCCAGTAATCTATACTTGAGGCTCTGGAGTGAGGGTGTCCCTGGCTGCCTCCAATTCTTTGCAATTAAGCATCTGGCCGCCGTAAGGATGTGGGACAAAAGCTTAGAGGCCGTTTTTCCCAATCCCCCATTCCCAAGACCCAGAACATAGATCAGGGGATCAAGATCAACCTCTATATATAGTACTTTATGGATCAACCCTCTAACCCGCTCCCAGAAGGGGACTATCCCTGGACAGGACCAGAATATGTGCAGAATGGTGCCCCTGCCTCCCCCGCATCTCCAGCAACAAGCCGGTATGGAGGGGTCTATGCCATGAAGGAAATCTGGAGTGTGGTACCAAAATAGCAAAATTTTATAGATATTTTCCTTATATAGTGTGCATATTGACGTCTTGGCGGCGTTTCCCCAGATTGCTGCCCATTCCTGAGGAAGTATCCGCCTTCCCAATAGAGACTCCCATTTCCGCATGTATGGAAAAGACCCCTCGGGCCCCTCCCGTGAATTGATATATTTTTTAATCTCCAGCTTTATGTATTTTTCACACCATCTCATTAGGAATTGTGTTCTTTGTTCCAGAAATTATGAAAAGTATTTCCTGAAGGCTCAGAAGGTGCGACGTTTGATAGCAGATGACTTTGTGAATGTGTTCACATCTGGGGTAGATGTCTTACTTACTCCAACCACACTAGGAGATGCAGCTCCTTACTCAGAGTTCATCCTGGAGGATAACAGAACTCGCAGTTCCCAGGAGGACGTCTTTACACAATGTGCCAACATGGCTGGTAAGCATAATTTAAGAATTGTCTTGAATAACAAAGTCGTGGCAGATGTTGCATCACAATTTATTACAAACCCTCCGATGAAGTTATTTGTAAGCAGTGTTAGTGGGGTTTAAATTCACAGCTTACTTCTGAAGTGCTAATATTGTCATCCTTTTCCACACCACGCCATACATTTCCAGTGCTGGAAGCTGGTTCTTCCCACACTGCTGTAAATGTACAACATGGGAAAGGCATAAGCATTGGGCATCAGCTGGCCATTGCCTAGCATCATTAGGCTGCTTTCACACTACGTTTTTTTAACATACGTCATGCACGTTTTTTTAACGCAAAAACTGATCCAGTGCAAAATGTGTTTTCATTTCAATGCATTTGCAATGGACTCGCGTCAACATGCGTTCACATGCGTTTGCATGCGTTATAGTGAGGATCCAGCGACTTGCAGTATTTTAACTTTTTTCAAAAACGCTACTTGTAGCGTTTTTGAGCTGCGTCCAAATACTGCAAATCACTGGATCCTGACTAAACAGCACGCAAATGCATGTAAACGCTGGCATGCTGATAGACAGGATCCTGCTTGCTCTACTGAGCATGCCCAGAAACCAGCCTGTCGTGATCAGTCTCTCTCCCCCTCCCTCTCTCCCCCGCCTGAGAGCGGCGGATGCTCGTAACCAAGGTAAATACCAGGTAGCCAAGCAAAGCGCTTCTTAGTTACCCGATGTTTCCCTTGGTTACGTGTGCAGGGAGCCGGCTCCTAGCAGCTGCGGACGCTCGTAACCAAGGTAAATATCGGGTATTCGAGCAAAGCACTTCACTTAGTTATCCGATATTTACCTTGGTTACAGCTTACCGCAGCTGTCAGATGCCGGCTTCCAGTCTCGCGTTCAGTTCCCCTCACTCCCGATCACATGACTCCAATGCCCGCCCATAAACTTCAAGTGACAGGATCCTGCAAAATAACACATGCGTATTTCTCTGCAAAAACAGGATCCGCTTTTGCAACAAAAAAACGTTCATGTTGCATGCTAAAAAAACGTAGTGTGAAAGCAGCCTTAGCAGTGACACACGTACCTGTGTCCGTTGTCACCGCATCAGACATCGGGCAGGGCGCATGATCAGAAGTCACTGTACTTCCAGTCATGCGCGCTATGAAGCCGGGTGTACGCGTCCTGGCTTCAGAGAGGTCTAGTTCGCATGACCGGAAGTGCCAGGACTTCTGGTCATGTGCACTGCCCGGGGTTAATGTCAGCTGTGTAGTGTCACCTGGCATCAATCCCTGGTGTTAGTAATGGAGAAGTGTTTATCAGACACCCCCGTTACTGACCCAGTAAGGGTAAAGGAAGCAAAACACACACAAAAATACTTAATGTGGAAAAACAATCCACCACAGTTTCCTTGGTTCACCATTTTATTAAAAAAAAAATAAATCCATGCAGGTCCACCATAGTCCAGGGATTCCGACATAGTCCAAAAATGGAAAGACCTAAAAAGAGAGAAAACAAAACAAGACACTGTCCTTCATTCACCAATTTATTGGAAAGCAAAGTTCCCAGCTCCAACATAGTCCGGCGGTTCCCACGTCGTTCCTCGATTACCTGCATGAAACTCTATGATGCCTCAGAACGAGGCTCCATAGGCTTTGAGCAGCAGACAGTGGGCTCATGCTGCACACCAAGAGACCCAGGACACTGATCTACACTACAGAATGGCAATGTATCCTTAAAAATCAGGTGCTATATGAGTGGTCCGTGAGACATCCGATTTTTTTTTTTTTTCTTTCCCTTGCACCCTTTGACTTGCATTGGTGAATTTTAGCCGTTTTATGTGACCATACATAGCATGCTGCATTTTTTTTTCTCAGGCCAAATACAGCTTAGGGAAAAATCACAGATCAGTGCTAACTCATTGAATAACATTGGGGCGAGCACAATACATTCTGCGTATTTATACACAGATATGAGCAAAACCTGAGCCAGATTTTTTCTTTAATGTTTAGCATGGGACAATATGTTGTAACTGTTACATTTGCTATATATGTTTAGATTCTTATATATTTTGTTTCAATATGTAATGTTAACTCTGACATTGCTCAGTTGCTTTAATGTCTTGTTTCTCCTCTCTTAAGGTGTTCCTGCCATAACCGTTCCTGCAGGCATTTCTAGTAGAGGACTACCTCTTGGCCTCCAGTTCATTGGACAAGCCTTTTGTGAAGAACAGCTTCTAAGTGTCGCTAAATGGTTTGAAAATCAAACTAACTTCTGCCCACTAGAGTTTCATAAAAATCATGAAAATGGACACATAATTACAAGACAAACTAAATGTGCTTCTTCATTTTAGTCAATATAAATAAAGTCTGCTTCTGTTATTTATTATATTTTGACGTTAAAATTATCTTCATGTAGTCAGTACATGCAGTGTATTGGTTCAAAATCTACAGATTGGAAGTGTATTTTGTCTTGTTTATCTAGGTATACCTTAATTCTCCTTTTGACTTTCCAAGAGCCACTTTCCACAGCCTCCTTTGGCAAACACAGAACTTGTTTCCTTTGGAGGATTGCCACTATTCAGGTTCCTTACTATGATGTGCAGAAATAACAACTGTGCCGGTGGCATCCCGAGAGTAAGGGGGGGGGGGGTCAATCCATGAACGTCATCAACTTCACCTGTTACCTAACACCTTAATGATAGCTGATGCACCTTTTCATGACGGTTATTAAAAGGCCTTATCTTCAAACTCTGCTTTTTCACAGTACTGAAGAATAAGTGGTAATGCCCCTCAACGGGCGAAAAAGGCCATTGACTTTATATGACAGCTGACTTCCTGCGGCATCGATCCCTACCGGTTTTGGAACCACTTGGGGCTGGTAATCCCATTAGATGCCTCTGTCAGTTGTCACAGTGGCATCTAGATGGTTAAGGGGGTGAGAACATCTTCTTAAACACCATTTGCTCCCAGTGATTGTCATCACAAGTGCTGATAATTGCTATCGCAACCCGAGGTCATCCGATGACCTGAGGATACCGTGGCCTATTAAACCTCATTATAAGCATGGTCTAAAGTAGTGGGGGGGAACCTTTTTTTCTGAAGGGGGCCATTTGGAAATTTTTACCATCATTCGGGGGCCGCACAAAATGATCAACTTAAAAATTACCCTGCTATGTTTGGTCAAACAACTCACTGTGGTGGCTGGAGCTTCTTCTCGCGGCTGTGATATTGGGCAATATTGATCTTATTGCTTCTCACAACTTTTGTCAGGTTTTTGTTGACTGGGACTGTTGTATACACATCACATACGAGACACTGAGGGCATATACATACACTGGGTACATACACATGACAGGAGGGGCTGGAGCGCATACATAGGACAGGCTGGAGCACATATATATCACAGGAGGCCTGGGAGGAATATACATCACAGGAGAGGCTATGGGCATATACACCACACGAGAGACTGGGTATATACATCACTGGTGAGGGCTGGGAGGAATATACAGTGGGAAAAAAAGTATTTAGTCAGCCACCAATTGTGCAAGTTCTCCCACTTAAAAAGATGAGAGAGGTTTGTAATTGACATCATAGGTAGACCAAGCTATGAGAGACAAAATGAGAAAACTAATCCAGAAATTCAGCTTCTCTGATTTGGCAAGATTTCTTTTGCAAATTATGGTGGAAAATAAGTATTTAGTCACCTAAAAACATGCATGATTTGTGGCTCTCACAGACCTGTAACTTCTTCTTTAAGAGACTGGCCTGTCCTCCATTCATACCCTGTAGTAATGGCACCTGTTTGAACATGTTATCAGTATAAAAGACACCTGTCCACAACCTCAAAAATCACACTCCAAACTCCACTATGATGAAGACAAAAGAGCTGTCGAAGGACACCAGAAACCAAATTGTAGCCATGCACCAGGCTGGGAAGACTGAATCTGTAATAGGCAAACAGCTTGGTGTGATGAAATCAACTGTGGGAGCAATAATAAGAAAATGGAAGACATACAAGACCACTGATAATCTCCCTCTATCTGGGGCTCCACGCAAGATCTTACCCCGTGGGGTCAAAATGATCATGAGAACGGTGAGCAAAAATCTGAGAACCACACGGGGGGACTTAGTGAATGACCTGCATAGAGCTTGGACCACCATAACAAAGGTTACCATCAGTAACAATATGCCGCCAGGGACTCAGATCCTGCAGTGTCAGACGTGTTCTCCTGCTTAAGCCAGTACATGTCCGGGTCCACCTGAAGTTTGCTAGAGAGCATTTGGATTATTCAGAAGAGTATTGGGAGAATGTCATATGGTCTGATGAATCCAAAGTAGAACTGTTTGGTAGAAACACAACTTGTCATATTTGGAGGAGACAGAATGCTGAGTTGCATCCAAAGAACACCATACCTATTGTGAAGCATGGGGGTGGCAACATCATGCTTTGGGGCTGTTTCTTTGCAAAGGGACTAGGACAACTGATCATGTACATGAAAGAATGAAGGGGGCCATGTATCGTGAGCTTTTGAGTGCAAACCTCCTTCCATCAGCAAGGACATTGAAGATGAAACGTGGCTGGAATTTCAGCATGATAATGATCCCAAGCACACTGCCAAGGCAACGAAGGCGTGGCTTTGTAAGAAGCATATGAAGATCCTGGAGTGGCCTAGCTAGTCTCCAGATCTCAACCCCATTGAAAACCTTTGGAGGGAGTTGAAAGTCCGTGTTGCCCAGCGACAGGCCCAAAACATCACTGCTCTAGAGGAGATCTGCATGGAGGAATGGGGAAACATACCACCAACAGTGTGTGCCAACCTTATGAAGACTTTCAGAAAACGATTGACCTCTGTCATTGCCAACAAAGGATATATAACAAAATATTGATATGAACTTTTGTTTTTGACTAAATATGTATTTTCCACCATAATTTTCAAAAAAAAAATCTTGCCAAATGAGACAAGGTGATTTTCTGGATTTGTTTTCTCATTTTGACTCTCATAGTCGTGGTCTACCTATGATGTCAATTACAGACCCTTTTAAGTGGGAGAACTTGCACGATTGGTGGCTGTACATCACTGGGGAGGGCTGGGAGGAATATACATCATAGGAGACACTGAGGGCATATACATCACTGGGGAGGGCTGGGAATAATATACATAACTAGGGAAGTTGCTGGGCATAGACATGGCAGACCTCACTGGGGGGTTGATACATCACTAGGGGGCACAGACATTTGCCGGGTGTATTACATCACTGAGGTGGTATATACTTACCTGGGGGCATAAACGGACAGACCTGGGGAATGCTGGCGGGTACAGAGAGCACTGGGGGATGCTGGGGTCACAGAGCACTGCGGGATGCTGGGGGGAACAGCCAGCACTGGGGGCACAAACAGACACCTGGGAATGATGGGGCATAAACAGAAAGCGCTGAGGCAGGCTGGGGGCATAGAGTGCCCTGGGGGCACAGGGAGCCATGAAGGTCGCTGGGGGCCACGGAGAGCCCTAGAGGTCGCTGGGGGCACAGAGAGCCCTGGTGGAGGCTGGGGGCACAGAGAGCACTGGTGAAGGCTGGGGACACAGACAATGCTGGGGACACAGAGAGCCCTGGTGGAAGCTGTTGGCACAGAGAGCCCTGGGGAAACAGACATAACTGGGGGGCACGAAGAGCCCTGGGGGAAGCTGTGGCAGCTGCTCCTCTTCTGTTGGATGTGAGTGTATTGTGCGCTTACCCTGCCCACAATGTACGTGTACCCTGCCCTTAATGTACATCCACACACCGGCACTGGCCTGCGTGAGGACTTAATCCTCCAGTGTAAGCATTGCAGCATTCATCATCGAACGCTACATGCAGGGTTTAAAGGGCCAGCAGCCAGGAAGATACGACTGCCTCCCAAGCACTGTGGTCCCTGGAGATCTGCCCGGGGGCTGCAGAAAAGGTGGTTCCCCACCCCTGGTCTAAAAAGGTGTATCAGTGATAAACTGACACAGATCTCATGCAGAGCAATACACTAGTACTGGATTGCATGAGACCAGCAATTAAAGTGAAAAATATTCATGTGGCTAAGTAAAAAGAAAAAATAAAATATTTAAAAGTATAAAAACTCACAAAAATACAAATCTGTTTTGCCACTAAAAATGCAGCTTTCTCTCTCGCCTCAGTGGGGGACACAGGACCATGGGTATATGCTGCTGAATCTAAGATGCTGACACTACGCAAACAAAAAACCTAGCTCCTCTCCAGCAGTGTATAATCACTAGCTGACAGGAAACCAACTCAGTTTTTTGCTTAGTGTCTAATGGAGGCGGACGTGGGACTGCGGTCATACCCGCTTTCCACCTTGTGTAAGTATGTTTTAATCTTAATCTTCTCCCTTTATTGTTTTTCAGATCCTCTCCAGGGAACAGGGTAGTCTGATCCACTTCGTACCCCCTCCATTCTGCGAGGCTGATTTTCCCTTCTACACTTTTGTCTCCATGACCAGTGATGTCTGTTCCGTGCCAGTTCCCCTCCCCCAATTTGCCTGCAAGTCATTGCCAGGAGGAACGTGGCTCATCCTGCTGGCTTCAGGGTTCAGAGCCACCTTCTGTGCAGTCTGATCATCATCCACGTGCACCTGGCTGTCTGGTCTCAACTGTGTGGTGTGGAACCTTTGCTTCACATAAGGTGCCTGGCTCTGCATGCCTGTCCTGTTTCGGCAACAGTGGCTCCCTTTTCAGCTTGCTTCTAGAGTCAGGTCCCGGCTTCAGGCCTCAGCAAAGCCGCACCTCCTCTTTCAGGCCTTTGGTCACGCCCACCGCTCCTTAACTGAATAGGATAACTGAAGTGAGCACTAATATATATATATATGAGTGCAAGCCAAAAATACATACTATACATAAGCCTTGGGGCTCAGTTACATTGATCAATGCGATTGCTAAATATCTCCTTTTTCCTAATATTCATAGCAGGTATGCAATTCATTATTCACATGTTCAAATTAGCAAGTAGCATTTTTCATTGTATATTCCAATAATTTTCCATATGCTTGAGGCATTATACCATTATCTAAGTTTGATGCACCGCTCCTTAACGTCCGGCGTCGGCATGCAGTGTATGTGTGCCTGACCTCTGTGACTCCGCCCCTTCCTGTCGCCATCTTGCCTCCCACGTTGCGGGTCTCTCGGATCCTCTTGTGTGATTGCTCAGCGCCACGGACCCTCAAAGCCTGCTTTGGACCCTCACAGCCTGCCACGAACCATACCCTTGTGGATTGTGCCTCCAGGTCTGGGTAAGCTCTGACTTAGAGCCTCTCACTAGGCTTTGCCATCCTCAGCAGTGTCTAGCCCCAACTTTATGCCTAACTCCAAAAAGTCCAGTCCTGACCAGGCCACCCTAGTTCGTCACTTTGCATACTCTTACTGCATTAAAAAACTCCCCTTAGGTCAGGATTCTGTGCTCTGTCCCAATTTTTCCACCCCTATCATGCAAGCCCCTTAGGAGCCCCCCGCTGCTCAGGTTCAATGCTGTGCCTAGGTTCAAAGCATACACTCTCCTCTGGAGTGTACTACCGCTTTGTCTGTGGATGTCCTATCCAAGGTCTCTCAGTCCCTTGTTCAGGCTGTTCAGCATTTGCCCTATGCATCCCTGAGCGCTCCTTTGGACCCTGGTCACACCTCTCCCTTTGGTAGGACGCATTTCAGGCCGCATAAGAGGGTGAGGAAGCGGTGGTCCACACCTTCTTGTTCCTCCTCCCGCTCCCCAGGTGAGCAAGATTCCTCTGCACACTCTGATCTAGATTTTAATTCTGATCAGTCCTATCAGAGGTGTACCTAGGCTTTCCAGCACTCGGAGCAAAAATTCAGTTTGGCGCACGCCCCCAACCAAGCAGTTTGGTCACATGACGACAACCACCCAATTATATGTGATTTGCACACTTATAGTCACGTGATGATGAGCTTCTCTTAATTCTCTCAATGTTCAATGAGAAACATAGGAAGAAAAGCCAGTTGTCACATGCAAGTATGAAAATCACATTTGAGTGGAGCGGCCATTTGATGACTGCTGGAACCAACAAGCAGAGCTGAATCTTGACAAGGGTGTATATTACACATTGTTAAAACGGAGTATACTACACTGCTTAATTTCTTTATCGTTCCTTTGGGAGACCCAGACCATGGGTGTTTAGCTTCTGCCTCTGGAGGACACACAAAGTACTACACTAAAAAGTGTAGCTCCTCCCTCTGAGCTTATACACCCCTTGGTGAGCAGACCCAGCCAGTTTATCGCTTTGTGTTCAGGAGGCATACATCCACACATGCATTCTCATATGATTTTTTCCTTTTGGAATGAGTTTGAAGAACTGTGGGTCCACGTCTGGACCCCCGGCATGTCCCTTCTCACCCCACTGTGTCGGCGGTGTTGTAAGGTTGATTTCCTAGGCTGGAGCCTTACATGCCGTGCTCCTTCACCATCCCTCCTGGGCTCTGGCTTGAAGTGGGAGCCAGCACGGTCTCCATGCCTGGCAGGAGACCGGTCTCCATCCGCAGCCCTTCAGGACCCTGCTGGACCGGAGCACTCATCCCCAGGGACCTGGCCCTGCGTCTCAGCAGCTAAGTACCTGAGACGTTTATATTTGGGGGTCCCTGTGCTTTATTGTTTGGGGAGAGTATGCTTACTGTATTTACTGACATTTCCGGCGGGTTCTCTAGCTGTCGCCCGAGAACCGCGCCGATGGTGCCTGCGCGTCGACCTCGCCGCTCAAATTTAGGCCCCGGCTTCGCCGGAGGCCTAGTTTCGTTTTACTGCCCTCGCATGTCACTCATGCAGAGGGACAGCGCGGCTCCTCCCGGAGGCCGTTCTGTACAGGGGAGGGACACTCCCCACTGCTGTGCGTGTCTCCTCCCCTGTAGGTCTCTATGGCTCTCCAGATCCCGCTCTTCATGCAAGTCCCGCCCCCTCTCTTCGCTCCGGCGGCCATTTTCTCAGAGTTCTCTCAGCGTTGGTCTGCGTTCTGCATCCCTGCTGAGGTGCTGTGTTTGGGGGTCCGGGCTTAGGGATCTGGAGGGCACACAACACCGCTCTGCACAGCACAGCGGTCTGGTAAGCCACAACCGGCTCTGGTTGTGGACCCCTGTATATACTCTCTGGGGTTCATTCTCTGGCAGAGCCCCCACTCCAGCAGCATGTCTCACACGAGGAGCAAGGCTCCAAAGCTTTACTCTGTATGCGCTGCATGTAAGCTCCTGCTGCCTGAACCGAGCACCTATCCACATTGTGATGCCTGCTCTACCTTGGCGGTGCCATAGCCTGGAATCTCTCCCCCAGTGGTCTCTCAGGCTGCTCCTGCTCCTGTGGCTGAGCCCCCGGCCTGGGTAGAATCCTTTTCTAGGTCTATCTCCCAGTCTTTTGCTGAGTCCATGGGACTTCTGTCCAGGACTTTGCTGAATATGCATCAGCCCCCCTCACAGGGTGCCTCTGCTGCTAGGGCTCTCTCAGGACAGGAGCTCACAGAGGATTCATCATCAGGTCCCAGACCCCGTCCTCCTAAGAAGAGATGTAGGGTTCCCTCTCCCTCCTCCTCCCGCGGCTCTGATTCAAGAGCGGACTCGCAGGATGAGGAGGATGCCTTTACAGGGGGCTCGGAGGCTGACTCCATGTACCCCATTGATCTGTCTGAAAGTGACTCAGATCTTAGTGACTTGATTGCTTCCATTAATTCTGTTCTGGATCTTAATCCGCCAGTATCAGAGGAGCAACCCTCTCTGGCAGAAAAGCACCAGTTTACCTCGCCTAAGAGGGCAAAGAGTGTGTTCTTTAACCACTCCAGTTCTCAGGCCGCTGTGTCCAAGCCCAGGGCCTGTCCTGACAAACGCTTCCCAAAGCGTGGTTCTGATGACCGTTTTCCCTTTCCACCTGAGGTGGTCAAGGAGTGGGCTCAGTCCCCAAAGGTAGACCCCCCCGGTGTCTAGGCTCTCAGCCCGGACCTTTGTGTCGGTGGCTGATGGCACCTCCCTTAAGGATTCCACTGACCGCCAGATTGACCTTCTGGCCAAATCCGTATATGAAGCGGCGGGGGCCTCGTTTTCCCCGACTTTTGCAGCAGTGTGGGCTCTCAAAGCCATATCTGCTTCTCTGGAGGAGGAGGAGATGCATTCCCTCACCAGGGAATCTATGCCCGAAATGGTTGCCTTGACTTCCCAAGCTTCAGCTTTTTCATCCTATGCCATGTTTGCCATGCTGGAGGCTTCTCACCGCACTGCGGTGGCTTCGGCTAATTCCCTCGCTATCCGCAGGATCTTGTGGCTTCGAGAGTGGAAGGCAGATGCTTCTTCTAAGAAGTGCCTTGCTGGGCTCCCGTTTGCTGGGTCCCGGCTGTTCGGAGAACAGCTGGATGAAATTATTAAGGAAGCTACTGGCGGGAAGAGTACTTCCATGCCACAAACCAAAGCCAGGAAACCTGCCCAGGGTAGGAATCAGTCGAGGTTTCGCTCCTTTCGTTCCTCCAACTGGTCGTCCTCTAAGCCCTCGGCCTCGTCCACTAACTCAGCCAAGGATCAGAAATCCAACCGGCGCCCAAAGGCGCGTCCACAGAAGACCGTAGGAGGTGCTGCCACTAAGGCAGCCTCCTTGTGACTATCTGCCCGCTCCAGCAATGTCCTTGGTCGGTGGCAGGCTCTCCCACTTTGGCGACGCTTGGTTTCAACACGTCTCCGATCAGTGGGTGAGGTGAGAGATATCATCTCCCACGGCTACAGGATAGAATTTTCTTCCAGTCCGCCAAACAGATTTTTTCTCTCAACCCCCCCCCCCTGCTCCAAGGCCGCCGCCTTCTCACAGGTCGTGGCATCCTTGCAGGCCAACGGAGTAATTGTACCGGTTCCCGCCCGGGAACGGTTCAGAGGTTTCTACTCAAATCTCTTCCTAGTCCCCAAAAAGGACGGTACTTTCCGGCCCATCCTGGATCTCAAGCTTCTCAACAAGCATGTTCAGGTGCGGCACTTTCGCATGGAGTCTCTGCGATCAGTCATTGCCTCAATGACCCAAGGGGATTTCCTGGCGTCCATCGACATCAGAGATGCCTATCTGCATGTGCCAATTGCAGTTTCACACCAGCGTTGGCTACGTTTTGCAATAGGAGAAGATCATTTCCAATTCGTGGCTCTCCCCTTCGGGTTGGCCACAGCCCCTCGGGTATTCACCAAGGTCATGGCTGCAGTGATTGCGGTTCTGCTCCTACAGGGGTTGGCAGTGATTCCTTACCTGGACGACCTTCTAGTCAAGGCTTCATCCAGCGCAGACTGTCAGCGGAGTGTCTCGCTCACTCTCGCCACTCTAGCCCAATTCGGGTGGCTGGTCAATCTTCCCAAATCCACTCTGACTCTGACCCAGAGTCTCACGTACCTAGGGATGCAGTTCGAGACTTTGCCGGCACTTGTGAAGTTGCCCTTAGTCAAACAGCAGTCCCTCCAACTGGCAGTGCGCTCTCTGCTGAGGCCCCGCCGTTATACCCTCAGGCGTCTGATGCAGGTGCTGGGTCAAATGGCGTCAATGGAAGCTGTCCCCTTTGCCCAGTTCCATCTGCGCCCCCTGCAGCTGGTCATTCTCCGCTGTTGGGACAAGCGGCCTTCCTCCTTACACAGGCTAGTGGCTCTGTCGCCACAGACCAGGAGCTCTCTTCAGTGGTGGCTTCGGCCCCTCTCTCTGTCCCAGGGGCGCTCCTTCCTGGCCCCGTCCTGGGTGATCCTCACCACGGATGCCAGTCTATCCGGCTGGGGAGCGGTATGTCTCCACCACAGAGCGCAGGGCACTTGGACTCCGTCCGAGTCAGCCCTTTCAATCAATGTGCTGGAGACCAGAGCCGTGCTTCTAGCTCTTCTAGCTTTTCACCACCTGTTGGCGGGCAAGCACATTCGAGTCCAGTCAGACAACGCGACAGCGGTTGCCTACATCAATCACCAAGGCGGGACACGCAGCCGCCTGGCAATGTTGGAGGTACAACGCATCCTTCAATGGGTGGAGGACTCCAAGTCCACCATATCCGCAGTCCACATCCCAGGCGTGGAAAACTGGGAGGCAGATTATCTCAGCCGTCAAACCGTGGACGGTGGCGAGTGGTCCCTGCACCCGGCAGTGTTTCAGTCAATCTGCCGCAAATGGGGCACTCCGGACGTGGACCTAATGGCATCCCGTCACAACAACAAAGTTCCTGTTTACGTGGCTCGCTCCCACGATCCTCAGGCATTCGCCGCGGACGCTCTGGTTCAAGACTGGTCCCAGTTTCGTCTGTCCTACGTGTTTCCCCCTCTAGCTCTCTTGCCCAGAGTCCTGCACAAGATCAGAATGGAGGGCCGTCGAGTCATCCTCATTGCATCGGACTGGCCCAGGCGAGCTTGGTATCCAGACCTGCTCCATCTGTCCGTAGAGATGCCGTGGCATCTTCCGGACCGTCCAGACCTTCTCTCGCAAGGTCCGTTTTTCCGCCTGAATTCTGCAGCTCTCAAATTGACGGCGTGGCTCTTGAGTCCTGGATTTTGACGGCTTCTGGTATTCCTCCTGAAGTCATCTCCACTATGACTCGGGCCCGTAAGTCTTCCTCCGCTAAGATCTATCACAGGACTTGGAGAATTTTCCTATCCTGGTGTCGCTCTACCGACCATCCTCCTTGGCCTTTCTCCTTGCCGACCCGTCTGTCTTTTCTACAGTCCGGTCTGCAGCTAGGACTGTCCCTCAACTCTCTCAAGGGACAAGTCTCAGCTCTGTCTGTTCTGTTCCAGCGGCGTCTCGCTCGGCTTGCTCAGGTCCGCACCTTCATGCAGGGCGCGTCTCACATCATTCCACCTTACCGGCGGCCCTTGGATACCTGGGACCTTAATTTGGTTCTCACGGTTTTGCAGAAACCCCCCTTTGAGCCTCTTAGGGAAGTTTCCTTGTATCGTCTTTAACAGAAAGTGGCCTTTCTGGTGGCCATAACTTCCCTCAGGAGAGTCTCTGATTTGGCTGCGCTCTCTTCTGAGTCACTTTTTTGGTCTTTCATCAAGACAAGGTGGTTCTCCGTCCGACTCCGGACTTTCTTCCTAAGGTGGTCTCTCCTTTCTACCTTAACCAGGACATTACCCTACCTTCCTTTTGTCCGGCTCCTGTTCATCGCTTTGAAAAGGCGCTGCATACTCTGGATCTGGTGCGTGCTCTCCGGATCTATGTGTCTCGCACCGCTGCACTTAGGCGGTGCACTTCTCTTTTTGTACTAACCACAGGTCGGCGCAAGGGCCTCTCTGCTTCTAAGCCGACCTTAGCCCGTTGGATTAGATCGACCATTTCGGACGCCTACCAGACTACTCAGGTGCCTCCCCCGCCGGGGATCAAGGCACATTCGACCAGAGCTGTCGGTGCCTCTTGGGCTTTTAGACACCAGGCTACGGCTCAACAAGTCTGTCAGGCTGCCACTTGGACTAGCCTGCATACCTTTTCGAAGCACTACCAAGTGCATGCTCATGCTTCGGCAGATGCGAACTTGGGCAGACGCATCCTTCAGGCGGCTGTCGCCCATTTGTGACGTTAGGTTCTGCCTACTTCTTAGTTTATTCTGTTTATTTCCCACCCAGGGACTGCTTTGGAATGTCCCATGGTCTGGGTCTCCCAAAGGAACGATAAAGAGAATTTTGTTTACTTACTGTAAATTCTTTTTCTTATAGTTCCGTATTGGGAGACCCATCACCCTCCCTGTTGCCTGTTGGCAATTTTTCTTGTTCCGCGTGTTCTCACCGGCTGTTGTCGTGGACAGAGTCTCCGGTTGTTCCGGCTCTTGCTCTGTTCTACTTGTGGGTGGCTATTCTCCTTCAGCGTTTGCACTAAACTGGCTGGGTCTGCTCACCAGGGGGTGTATAAGCTCAGAGGGAGGAGCTACACTTTTTAGTGTAGTACTTTGTGTGTCCTCCGGAGGCAGAAGCTAAACACCCATGGTCTGGGTCTCCCAATACGGAACTATAAGAAAAAGAATTTACGGTAAGTAAACAAAATTCTCTTTTTTACAATTAAAGGGGTTGTCCAGGTTTGAAATGAAAGTCTGCAGTGACTCTATTCGTGACTTCAGGCTTCTTAATTCTTTAAATGCATGCTCTGCACACTTTTAGGATTCTCCGGTGCCAGTGACGAGAGTGGACGATCATGTGAGCACAAGTATGAGATTTTTATACTTCTGGCCATATTCTGATTTGATGTGTCTGGCCTCAGTCAATTCATTTTAATTGCAATCGCATACTTGCAGCTTCGTAACCTCGCACTCTCACCGCCGGCACCAGAGAATCCTGACGGCATGCAGTGTGTGCACTGTGAGAACAAATGGAGTGACTGCAGACTCATCACAAACTTGGACAACCCCTTTAATGCTCCTAATAACATAAATAAAAACATAGTAGCTAGGGATGATCGAATACCTCAAATATTCGGCTTCGCGAATATCCGACGAATAGGTCGCCGCTATTCGAATATTCGATGCGCGATGAAAGTCTATGGGAAGCCCGAATAGTTATTTGGGTTTCCCATAGACTTACATTGCGCATCGAATATTCGCGAATAGTCGAATAGCGGCGACCTATTCGACAAATATTCACAAAGCCGAATATTTGAGGTATTCGATCATCCCTAATAGTAACCCTTAACTTGTCAAACGGCACAAGACTATTAAAGAGATTGTTGAAAAGGATAGGTCACCAATGTCTGATTGGTCGGAGTCCGGCACCTGGGACCCTTGCCAGTCACTTGTTCTAGGTGCCGGTGGTGACAGGTGGCTCTAAGTGGTCAGATCTGGATCTGCTCTGCCTTCTGATAATGGCAGCAACCTCTTACTAAAATCAATGAGGCAGATGTGCAGTACCCGGTTGTGGACAGTATCAGAGTATTCAGCAGATCCAGAAATAAGCATTTCCGGCCACCTGCACCAAGAACAGCTGATCAGTGGGGGTCCCATTGCTGTCATATCAGAAGCAATGCGCAAGTGGGACTGAGGCCTAATGATGGGACATACTCAGTATCACAAATAAACATTTACATTCAGGTACCTTATAGATGATGTTTCTGAGTCGTTTCTTTCTATTCTTCATGTTTTCCTGACGCCATGATAACTTTTCACATTCACATCTCGTCTCTGCAGACCTCCATCTTCTCTGGTCTTCTGGAGCACATCCAAATACGATGCCCTGAAAAATAGCAGAATGATTATAATATACCTAGTTAAAAATATCTGCTCTACACTGTGCCCCAGAATAAATAATGGCCCCTCACTGTGTTCTCTGTGCTAAATATGACCCACACACTGTCCCTCTTATGGTACATGCTCTCCACATTCCATCTCCTTTCCATATTGAGTGCACACTTCACACTGTCTTTTACACTGTGTCCCCTTATACTGCCCAGTCTTTATACTGTGCTCTCTCATCACACACCCCTCCTCGCTATGGTTTCACACTATCCCCTGATGCTATCCCCTCTCCATACCGCCCCCCTCCACTACTCAGTCTCTATTCTTTGCCCCCTCACATTTTTTTCTCCCTTACTGTCTCCTCGCTACCTCCTGTGTATCCATATACTTTTCCCCCTCACTCCCCATCCTGCCCACTTGCTCCTCATACCATGTCACTCTTTATTTTGTGTCTTCAAAATTTCTTTCCCCTGTTTACTCCCCATACTATGTCCATATAGGTTACCCAAATCGCTCCATATACTATGTATGCATTCTCCCCTCACCCTCGCTCCCTATATTATGTCTGTATACTCTCACCTCCTAAACTATGTCTGTATACATTACGCTCACTCGCCATATCTGTATACATCACCCCTCACCCTCTCTCCCTATACGATGTTTGTATACATTACCTCTCTCCCGCTCTCTCCATACATCACTCCTCACTCCCTATACTATGTTTACATTTCCCCCTAACCCCCTATACTATGTCTGTATACATCACCCCCACCCTCTCTCCGCATAAATCACCTCTCACCCTCTCTGCCCATATATCACCCCTCCCTCTCCCCATTCTGTGTCCAAAGATACTTCCCCCTCCCCATCCTCTCTTCCCACAACACTGTGACCATATATTTCTCTCCCCCCACCATCTCTTCCACCATACTGTGTCTATAGATACTGCCCCCTCTCCACCTTCTGTCCCCCCATACTGTGTCCACAGATAGTTCCCTCTCTCCCCGATACTGTGTCTATGGATACTACCCCTTCCCCACCCTCATACTATGCCATAGATGCCTCGCCCCTCACCCAGTAGAGTTCCTCTTCTGTTTCTTCAGCTCCACACTTATCATTTGTGCTCTCTGCTGCCTCTGCGCTGTGGCCCTGACTTCCGCGTCAGCAGTGGGATCAGCTGACCTCATCACACTACAGCCATCGCTCTGACCCGGAAGTCAGCGCCGCCGGGCACTGGTTCAATTGTCCTCACGTCTGAAAGATACAAGGACAATTGATCAGTGGGAGCCGCGCACTGCAGTTTCCCTGTGTCTCGGCTGTCAGCATGACAGCTGCGCTCAGAGAATGGCGGCTCCCACTACGGGGCGGGCTAACGCAGGGAGACTTTCACAGCGCCGCATCAGGCAGCCCGACAGCGCCCCCTGACAGTTGCGCCCGGGGCAGATGCCCTGCCAGCCCCCCTTAGATACGCCTCTGAGTCCTGTGGTGTGCAAAAGATGGTTGACAGCCTCATTACTGTAGTTAATTATACCCTTAAATTCGAGTGTGATGACCCCCCCACTCCTGGATCGTTTGGTCTACTTTAAGAAAGTCCAGCCCCCCCTCATTGCTTATCCTCTCCAAGCAAAGGAAACACCCATAGGAGTGCTTTTAAGGCAGGAAACGACTTGTTCTCTATACTCTTTTGCCACAGAGCTTCTTAAAGATTGGATAGAGTCCCTGTTTGTGGACCTACCTGTATTTTGTCTATCATCCAATAATGTCCTCTCACTGCTGGACGGGACTTCCCACAAGGATCCTACCAATTAGGCACATAGAGACGCTGTCAATCTATTTTTGAGTCAGCCGGTGCCTCTCTTTGCCCCTCTATTACCCCTGAATGGGTTGCCAAATCAGTATGTATCTGGACAAAGCTCCTCGAAAATGTTGTCATCTCCTGCCCCACCCTTCCCAGCGGAGCTAGTGAATTTTTCGGATCAGATTTCCCTTGCCAAGAAATACTTGTTATTAGCGTCCCTCGACACTTCATCTTGTTCCATTCTTGCATCTAGCAAAGCAGCGGTAGTCCGCAGGACTCTTTGGCTGAAGGATTGGAATACTGATGCGGCTTCTTAAAAATCCCCTTCTAGTCTCCCTTTCCAGGGGTTTTGTCTTTTTGGCAAAAATCTGAACAAATTGATTTTGGATGTCACGGGGGGTGGTAAGAGTATGTCTCTTCCCCAGCAAAAGGCTATGCGTCCTTTACCAAGGGGTCACCCTTCCCGTTTTTGGTACTTTCGGACGTTTGCCAGCATGGTCTCTGAGGAATTGCTGTCTGATCTAAAAGGATAAGAGGGCCCTGTCTTTTAAGACTAATCCAGCTTGGGGCTCCTGTACCCGCTAAGCAAGGTCCTCAAGGTCTAAATCCCACTGTTTCTCCGCCGCATGACTTGTGGCCTCCTCCCTAGGGCCACGACAGAGTCAGCAGCCATCTTCTGTTCAGAGAGGAGTGGCTCTCGTTTGTTCAGGCGGCAGCTAGGTACTAGGCAGGATGGTCGCAACCATAGAAGCGGTTCCCTATGCCCCCTCCAGTTGGCCCTCCTTTCTGTGTGGGACAGATGTCCATCCTCTCTGGATCGTTCATTCCGCCTTCCTCCTTCGTTGAGGAGGTCCTTCACCTGGTGGACTCACCCATCCTCTCTCCGCTTTGGGAAATCATTCTATCCCCTACGATGGCATGGTATGGTCTGGACATATGCGAGCCTCCAGGGTTGGGGGCAGTCTTCCTTCACCACACTATGCAGGGTCTGTGGTCTCCCACAGAGTTCCACCTGCCCATGCCCATCACCATTCTGGAGCTTCAGGCAATCTTTCTTTCTCTGAGGCGTCTGCAACCTCTGTCAGCAGGTTCCCCAGTAAGAGTTCAGTCCAACAATGCTACAGCCATGGCTTATTTAAACCACCAGGGGGACCCGCAGCAGGGCAATAATGGCAAAGGTATCGTGGATCCTTGTCTGGGCCAAGGTCAGGTCCCCGCCATCTCTGCGGTTCATTTTCCAGGTGTAGAGAATTAGACTGCAGACTTCATAAGTCACCAGGAGCTCTCGCTGGGAGTGTGGTCCCTCGACTCGGCCGTATTCGGTCAAATTTGTCAAAGGTGGAAAACCCCGGATGACCTTATGGCGTCCCGCCAAAATTTCAAGGTTCCGTGCATTGTGTCGCGATACCAGGATCCCTTCACGGTCCAGTCAGATGCTCTCGTCATTCCCTGGTCTCCTTTTTGCCTTCTGTACATCTTCCCTCCTCTCCCCTTAGTTCTGAATGTCATCAAGAAAATGGAGGGGGTCCTGGTCATCCTAACAGCTCCGGACTGGCCCAGGAGGTTTTGGTATGTGGATGTACCCTGGAAGCTTCTGGACCTTCCCGGCCTTCTCTCTCGGGGAGCTTTCTTCCAATTCTCAGTCGCTGGATTTGATGGTTTGACAAAGGCGAGCTTTTCCCAATGAGTGGGTCAAACTATGATTAGAGCCAGGAAACCCTCCTCGTCCCGTATTTACTACAGGACATGGAATTGCTTTCTTTCAGTGGTCCAAGCTTAATCGTGCCCCCGCTTTGTGTTTCTTTCTGTCTAATATTCTTGCCTTTTTACAATCAGGTTTGGATTCCAATTTGTCCATTAGTATCCTTAAATTCAGGTCTCGGCTCTGTCAATTTTTCTTTCAGAAAGATTTGGCTTCCCAGTCCCAGGTTAAAACTTTTCTCCAGGGTGTAGCTCATATTGCTCTCCCGCCTCGGTATCCTGTGGACCCTTGGGACCTTTATCTTGTGCTTAGTGCTCTTTTGTCTTCGCCTTTCAAGCCCATACAGGAGTCCTCTCTTCTCCTTCTGTCCTAAAAAGGTTTCCTCCCTGGTAGCTATTAACTCTCTTAGGCCTCTGTCACACACCCGTGAAAATCACGCACGTGTTTCTCGGACGTGTCAGAGGTGCGTTTTCCCCTCCATGAGCCGTGTTTATGGCACTACGTGTCTTCTCCGTGTGTTATCCGTGATAACACACGGAGAGCGAGAACTTTTAACTCACCTGTCCCTGGCGTCGCTGTAAGTGGTGCTGAACTTCGGTCTCCGGTTCTGACGACTCCCCGCTGCTGCTGCTTCCGGCCGCAGTGAAGTGAATATGCAATGATCATAATGAGTGGCGGTTGGAAGCAAGTGACAGCAGCGGCAGAGACTGGAGGGCAGGAGAAGGTGAGTAAAGATTTGTTATTTTTTTCTCTGAAACGTTCCGTTCCAAAATACTTACATGTGTCCAAACCATTAGGAATACATAGGTCCATGTGTGTACGTGTCTCCGGTATGTGAGAAAACTGTCAAACACGTACCGGAGGCACGAACGTGTGACAGAGGCCTTAGACTGGTTTCTGAATTGGTTGCCTTGTCCTGTCACTCTCGCTCCTTGGTCCTTCATCAGGAAAAGGCAGTGCTCTATTCGGTTCCTTCCTCCCTGCCTAAGGTCGTGTCTCCCTTCTATATTAATGAGGATATCATTCTGCCGCCTTTCTGTACGAATCCCTCTAATTTGCGCAAGCGCACCTTACATAAGTTGGATCTTGCTACATTTTTATTTCCCTTTAAGAAGACTGATTCTTTATTTGTTATTCCCATTGGTCCGAGCAAGGGTCTTCTGGCCTCTAAATCCACCATTCCACCATTGCGTGCTGGATTCGTTCTGCGGTTTTGGATGCATATCGGGTCAAGGGTAGATCCCCTCCTCATTGCCTTAAGGCGCATTCCACTCGGGCGATGGGGGCCTCCTGGGCTTTTCGTCACCAGGCCTCTGCTACCCAGATATGTATGGCTGCTACGTTGTTTAGTTACACACCTTTTCTAAGTTTTATAGGGTGCATACTTTTGTCTCAGCAGATGCAAACCTCAGTAGAAAGGTTCTGCAGACAGCAGTTGCCCATCTCTAGTCCAGGCTGAGCCACTTCCTTCTTGTTTTTTTATTGTTTATCCCCTCCTTGGAACTACTTTGGGACATCCCATGGTGCTGTGTCCTCCTTTGAGGCGAGCGAAAGAAGAAAATTTGTGTATTCACCATAAAATCGCTTTCTCAGAGCCCTCAGTGGGGGACACAAGTTTGTGCCTTTCTCTTTGATTAGACTACTACTTGTCCACTAATCAGAGTTTGTTTCACTGCTAGGGAGTAGCTAACTTTTTTGTTTGCCTACTGTCAGCCTCCTAGATCCAGTAGCATATACCCATGGTCTTATGTCCCACAATAGGGGCTCCAAGAAAGAAATTTTACAGTGAGTACACAAAAATCTTCTTTTTGTGTAAAAAAAAAAAAAAAAAAAAACTACACCTACACGTAATTGTCATCATTGCGTATACATCGACCCGGACATTCTGTTTAGCAAAAACAGTAAAATAAAAATTAAAAAAATGCAACAAAAATATAGCTTTTCATCGTACTAACATAGGAAAAAACAAAAAGCAATCATTTATAAAAAAAAATAAAAAATTTTATAACTGAAATGCCAAAATAAAAAAATAAAAAAAAGTTACAGCTCTGAGAATATGGCAATGCAAAACTTCATTTTTGCAAAGTATTGTATTTAGTGTATAAAAGCATAAAAAAAATATAAATATGGTATCGCTATGATTATACTGACCCAAAGAACAAAATGCCCTTATTGCTTTTACCACACTGGGAAAACTTTAAAATTATAAATAGATATGGTACCAAAAAGAGTATTTTACGTGTCCCGCAAAAACGAAGCCTTCGTACAACACAATTATCCATAAAATAATAAATTAAATTATTAAATTTATTTTAACATGAGAGTAGTCCTAAGTCCAGGAAGTTCATGCTATAATCTACCAAAGCAAGGCAAAAAAAAAAAACATGAGCTAAATGCTAACTTTCTCTTATTATGGGAAAAATTCTCTCCTGCCGTGTCCTGCAATCCAACAGTCCGGCAATCCGACAACAGGTTCCACTTTCACTGAGAGCAGCGAGTCCAACTTTCACTGAGGGTAGCGGGGAGCCCCAAGTGTGACGTCAGGTCACCGGAGTTCACGCTCTGGGTTCCCTGAAAGCTGAACTCGCTGCACTCAGTGAATATGGAACTGCCTGCCGGATTGTCATGCGGCCATGTCCCGCAATCCAACAGTCTGGTGAACTCCGGTTACCTGACTGCCGGATTTCTGTGGCACCATGTCCCGCAGTCCGGCAACAAGTTCACTGGCAGACACACTTGGTGCCATGTGAACTCGGCTGTGAACTCCCGTGACTTGACTGACGTCACTAATTCTCACCATCGGGTCACCCTGCTGCCCTCAATGTGTCCCAAGAGCTGTAGTGAGTGATCGCGTTTTCAGTCACTGCAGCTTCTGGATGCAGCAAAGATTGGACCATTGTAGGAAGTTGTGTGGATTACTTCAGACCTGTGGGAGTGTTTTGGGGAGTTAATAAATTGGTGAAAGTTTTTTTTTAATTTAAAATAAAGGATTTTTATTTGTGATTTTTTTTTTTCTTTTTACTTAGAGTTGGTAATTGGGGGGTCTGATATAAACATCTCCATTAACACCCCATGGCTTGGAGGTAGCTGTGATTTTTCACAAAACACAGTTGAGATCAACCACATGTAACCTAGATTTGCCACTGCACCAGGTCAGTCAGGATGTGTTGGTAAAGCGCCACAATTGGCACATTTAATCAATGCGCAAATTGTGGGGTGGCTGTGGGCTGCTATTTTTAGGCTGAGCAGGGGCCCAATAATCGTCGGCCTTCCTAACTTACGAATACCACTCCCAGCTGCCTGCTTTATCTTAGCTGGGTATCAAAATTGGGGGGTACCGCACACCGTTTTTTAATTATTTAGCTGTCTTCTTATCTGCCCTAGGAATCAATACATGGGGGTCCCTTCTTCATTTTTTCCAATTTATTTATTTATTTTTCGACTCCCCTTCCTGACCCAGACAGCTAGTGTGAGGGAAACCAATTAGACGCCGGCACAGAGGGTGGACATGGGAGGAAGTTCCTATTCATAAGAGTTCATGAGTAGACTAGAAAGTCGTGTTACAGCTGTGGGAAACGTGCTAAGTGTAATTCTCCTTCTTTAATGACATCAAGTTATTTTTTTCCCCACTGCGCCTCCCAATCACAATAATGCCAGTAGCAAAGATGGCTATAGCATTACTGTGATTGGCAAGCCATCCCAGCATGTTTAGTGGTTGAAAATCAGGTGCCAAAGATGCAGGAAAGGGACTCGAAACTCATGAGGCGAGGACCAAAATACGCAACAAGTAACGGATCTCGAGAATACCTTAATATTCGTGCGAGTAACGAATAGCGCAGAGTATATTCGCTTTCCACTAATATTTACCAAAACTGTGAGATCCATATGATGCAAACATCATCAATTATAATTGACAGAAAAGGAGAAAAAAATCACATAAAAATGCAGCATTCTTTACCTTTTTATCACAATACTAAAACACTACAGGACCCCATGATAAAGGTGGGGGCAGCACAGGTGCAAGATACTGAGGAAACAACCACCAACAACTAGGGCTGAGCAGACCCAGATTGTTATAGTCCGGATCTGCGAGGTTTCAAAGATGCCCGGGTGCCGGGCCCGGGCCCTGGATTCCGCGCATACGATCCGGATTTGGCACTGGGGAAATTAAAGAAAACATAAAGAGAGAAAAGAATTAAGTGAGCATTTCATACTTACGGAGCCTTTTTTTTCTTTTCTAAAGGAAAGGTGTCACTTTTTTTAATTTTAAACCCCTGTGCATAACAACTGATAGTTGCCGTCCGACCCTATGTTTTACACTGTGACTACTCCCTAATGTGACCTGGATCGCAGCTCTGGGAGGAGACTGCTGCCATCTCTCTGTAGCCCACAGTGTATGCTGTGTGCACTTTCCCCCTGTCACCTGCACTGTGCTCAACGCTAGTTGAGCTGTGAAAGGAGGAGCTGACGAGACACCAGGCTCACAGGAGATAGTGCGGGATGGGGTGAGTACCGGTGGCAGGCAGCAATGATCCCACCCTAACTGATCCTGGTGTGCTGTGGAAGTCGCTGTGATCACCGTTCCCCCCATTCTCCCCCCCCCAACTGATCCTGGTGTGCTGTGGAAGTCACGCTGCGATCACCCCTTCCCCCCTCAGGAGAGGCTGCCAAGGGCGGAAGTCTGAGATGAGTGCATGCGGCTGAGAGCGGTGTTCACGCCCATTACATCTGTAGTGCAGTACCGGGGCTCAGGCTGCAGATCACCCCTCCTCGCCGTATGTCACCTCAGACTCCAATCCCGGTCAGCACCTTCTCTTGTCAGCCTGGTGTCTCAGCAGTTTCTCCTTTCAGAGGACATTATATAGGGGCACATAAATATGGTGGCAGAGTATATGGGGCATAGTATACAATGGGGCACAGTATACAGTGGAGCACTGTGCCAGGTGTCATTGGTGATACTTTAGACATATTAGGATCGCTTTGTGGTCACCAACAAAATGGCTCCGCACTGTGTCCCTAAACTACATCTTCCCTTATCCTTTTGGAAACACCCAGAAGGGGAGGGGGAGGCGTGGCACCACACACACATGAGAGATTCCATCCACTTTTACTGCAGTTGTAATGTGAGCTAGTTGTACACTAGGAATTCAGCAGCTGCTCCCTCTAGTGTTTAAGAGTGGAAAATATCAAACTTTTAAAATATTTCTTTTCATATTTTGCTCAATTAAAAACAAATACTATTTAAACAAAACATTAATACTTTAAATTTTTTCAGTTATTGAATTTTATTTTATTTATTACGACACCTTCCCTTTAAATGTAGGAAGTGATTAGGCTTGCTAATGTTCATATTCCCACTACAAAGAACTCTATCTCTGTATGTGACGCACAGACCATACAATTAAAACCAGAAGTTTACATACACTATCTAAAAGACACATCTGCATGTTTTTTTCACTATCTGACATGAAATCAGAATAAACGTTTCCCATTTTAGGTCAATTAGGAACCAAAATCATTTATACTTTCCAAATGCCAGAATATTGAGAGAGAATGTTTTAAGGCATTTTTGTTACTTTCTGCAAAGTCAAGCATTTACATACATTTCATTAGTATTAGGTCCCATTGCTATTAAACTGTATGACTTGGGTCAAATATTTTGGATATTTTTCCACAAGCTTCTCACAATAGTTGGTAGGAATTTGGGCCCATTCCTCCTGACAGAACTGGTGTAACTGAGCCATGTTTGTAAGTCTCCTTCCTCGCACCTGCCTTTTCAGCCTGCCCATGAATTTTCAATAGGATTAAGATCAGGGCGTTGTGATGACCATTCCAAAACATTGACTTTGTTATCCTTATGCCACTTTGTAACTAGTTTGGCTCAAAAATGTGATGTGCATTTGTGCATTGAGTCCATACTTTTTAGGACCACCTTTCACTGCAATTACTGCTGCAAGTCTTTTGAGTTACGCCTCTAACAGCTTTCCAGATTTCAAGGCGGAATTTTTTTCCTTTTCTTCTGTGCAAAATAGCTTTAGCTTAATAAGATTGGATGGAGAGCATCTGTGAACTGCAATTTTCAAGTCATGCCACCAAAGATTGTCAATGGGATTTAGGCCTGAACTTTGACTACACCATTCAAACACATAATTATCCTTTGATCTAAATCATTCAATTGTAGCTCTGGCAGTATGTTTAGGGTCGTCGTCCTGCTGTAATATGGACCTACTCCTCAGTCTCAAGTCTTTTCTAGCCTCTAATAGGTTTTCCTCCAGGATATGCCTGTAATTAGCTCCACCTATGTTCCTAATAATATTCACTAGCTTACCTGTCCCTGCTGAAGAATATCATCCCCACAGCATGATCCTGCCTGCAGCATGTTTGACAATGGGGATAGCATTTTGCATGTACCCCAAAAAGTTCTACTTTGGTTTTATCTGACCAGTGCACCTTCTTCCACATGCTACCTGTTTTCCCTACGTGGCTTTTTGCAAACTACAAACAGGACCTTTTAGGGCTTGTTTTAAAAAAAAATCTGTTTCTTCTTACCACTCTTCCATAAAAGTCAGATTTGTGGAGCTTACAATAGTTGTCCTGTGGACAAATTCTAACACCTGAGCTGTGTATCTCTGCAGCAAATCCGGCGTGACCATGGGCTTTTTGTTTGATTTGCTAATTAGTGTTACCCTAGTTTGGCATATCAGTTTAGGTGAAAGGCCATGTCTTGGTAGGTTTGCAGTTGTGTCATACCTTTCATTTTTGCATAATGAATTGAACAGTGCTTCATAAGATGTTCAGAGCTTGAGCTATTTTTAATAACCTAATCCTGCTTTACTCTTTTTTCCAACTTTATCCCTGGCCTGACCGGTGTGCTCCTTGGTTATTCTGGTGCTGTTTGATGCTTAATGTTCTCAAACAAACCTCTGAAGCCTTCACATAACAGCTGTAGTTATATGGAGAATAAATTTCAAAGAGGTGAACTCAATTTACTTATTTGGTGACTTCTGGAGACAACTCCTATTAACCCTTGTGGAAATTATACATTTGGTGCTAAAAATTAGTATTTTGGTGAAAAAAAATAATTTTTTGTAGACATCTATATGTTATAAAGTTTTGTGAGAGTTTCTGCTGTTTTGGAATGTCGGGAGTTCTGCAAAAGTGACAAGTGATTCACAATCTATTCCAGACAAATGTATTCTCCAAAAAGTAAATAACACGCTTTTCAGAGCCCTGCCATGAGCCCAAACAGCATTTTTTGACCACATATGGGATACCATTGGTGCAACAAATGATGGGGTCCATTTGCTCCTATTATCCCTTGTTATTATTACAAACTTTGGATTAAAACAACATTTTAGTGGGGAAAAAAACATTTTTGTTTTCACATCCAAATTTTAAAAAGTTTTGTTCAGCACATCCCTATTTAAATTTTGTGAGTGGTGTTTTTTGAAAAATGAGGTCACTTGTGGGGATTTCTGATGTTTTAGTATTTCAGCAGCTCTGATCATGAAACCTGATGTCTGCAACCTACTCCAGCCAAATTATTGCTTCAGTTACCAAATAGTGTTTCTTTACTTATGAGCCTGGCTGTGTGCCAAAACAGCAGTTTTTGACCTCATATGGGATATTGCCATGTTGAGAGACATTGTATAACACACTTTAGGTTCCATTTTTCTCCTATTACCCCCTGTGAAAATGAAAAATTTGCTTCTAAAGCAATATTTTAGTGGAAAAAATATTTTTCATTTTTCCAATCCATTTTGCCTTAATTCCTGTTTGCCACCTGAAGGATTAACAAATTTTCCAACAGCACTTTAGAACAATTTGAGGGGTGCAGTTTTTACAATGGTATCACTTCTGTGATATTCCAATACATAGTACCCTCAAAGTCTTATCAAAACTGAATAAGTCCGTAAACAATTAAAAGTGTACATTTTCCTTGAAAAAAATGGAAAATTGCTGCTAAACTTTAACCCTTTTAACATCATAATTAAATAAAAGGACATTTGAAAAATGATGGTGACAAAGTAAACATATCCAAAATGTTATTAACTATTCTGCGTGATATGACTATCTGGTTTAAATAGATAAGCTTTCAAAATTTGAAAAACGCTAGTTTTTTAAAAAATATACATCAAATTTCAGATATTTTCACACAAAAAAAACAAACAAAAAAGCTAATCAGCTAAAAAGTACCGCTAACATAAGTGTCACAAAAAGTGTCTGAATTACTGTAATATATAAAAGCATTCCAGAATTATTACCACATAAAGTAACACTGGTCAAATTTAAAAAATGGGGTTCTATCAGGAAAGATGAAAATTGGCTCTGTCATTCAGGGATAAAAGGCGTTTTCCTACAATTACAACTCATCACTAGTGTTGAGTGAGTGCTGCCGTGCTCGATACTTTAAATAAGCAGGTCAGGGGTGTCTCGAGTATAATGGAGGTCAATGCGAAACTATCATTTTTCTGGAGATCTTCCAATAATTTAAGGAAATAACTCCAATTAGAAATGTAGTATAGTTCTTCTTATTCACTATGTCGCTTCCCTCATGTTTATGGGATTGCAGGACCTTTAGGTATGCATGGTTACGTCCACACAAATAGTCACAGTTAGGTATCCATGGTTATGACCGTAAGCAGCTAAGGTCCTGCAATGCCCTGCACATGAGGTAAGCAACATAGTGAATCAGAAGAACTATACTACATTTCTAATTGGAGGTATTTGCTAACATTATTATTACACCTACTACATATTGTGATAGGATCTAGAAAATGGCAATAGCCCTTTAATCCAACTTCCCTTTGCTCTCTGTGTATGCGACTTTTACTAGGTAGTATTTTTTGTGGTAATATGTAATAAGAGACCCAATGATGTGCTAGTTCTTCAGTGATTTCATGCCATTTTCACTCCATCATTTCCAGTGTTTGGCTGCAGCAGTCCTATGTCCCCGATGCCAAATATCGTTAGAGCTAGAAGTAGTGACCCAGCACCAACAAAACAAGAAAGAAAAAGGATATGTGAGTTATGTAGAGCTTATTTTTTGCATATTTTTTGGGGGGGTTTAGGCTGTGTGCACACGTTGCGTTTTTTACCGCGGAAACGCTGCGTTTAGAACCGCAGCGTTTCAGTGGCAAATTGCATGCATTCAGCTTTCCCAGCAAAGTGTATGAGAAAGCCGAAAAATCAGTGCACACGCTGCGTTTCTAAACGCAGCGTTTTGGATGCCAAAAATCGGTGCGGAAAGAAAAGCAGCATGTCACTTCTTTTGTTCGGTGTAGCTGCGTTCTCTCCCCCATTGAATCAATGATGTGGGTCAGAACGCAGCTACACCGCAGTGAGCTGCTTTTTTGTTGCGGTCCACGGGCTTTATCGGCATGCTAGAACGCAGGCATTTACCTGGAAGTGAGGTCAAGAGGTTTCCTGTTGACCTCACTTCCTGGCAAAGTCCTGGAAAGCCCCCGGTGTCGCCAAAGTGCCCGCCCCGACCCCCGACCCCCCTCCCGAAAATCCAACATGGCCGCGCGCACAGTAGCGCACCGGCCGCAACCTACTCCTATGATTTCTGTCGCATGTGCCTTGAGACATGCGACAGAAAAATGCCCCCAGGCCCTGCCAGGTCTCCCCCTATTCCCCCCGGTATTCCCACTTACCTGTCCGGTCGCAGCGCTGATCCCCCGCGGCCCCCTCCTCCTTCACAGCAGACGCCGGTCAGTGCGGTCACATGAGCAGAGCAGCTGACAGCCAGCACTGTGTTCAGAGAGCTGTGCTGGCTGCTCGCACTCTGCAGCTGTGACCCGGGGAGAGTGGGTGCAGATTTTTGGCACCCACTCTCCTCAAATGGAGGGTCTGCTCTCCTAGAAAATGGGGGATACGTTCCCTGAACGTGCCCCCATATTCTAGAAGGTCCAGAGCCGACGTGGGACATCCAAATGGATTTCTGCGGACCCATTTTTTTCAATTTTTTTTTTATTAAATTGGTGAACGAGGGAATGATTTGGGGAGTGTTTTTTCTAATAAAAATTTTTTTGTCATTTTTTTCTGCTTTTGTTTACTATCAATTAGTTATGTCTGGTATCTGATAGACGCCGTGACATCACTAATTGCTGGGCTTGATGCCAGGTGACATTACACATCTGGTATCAACCCCATTTATTACCCCGTTTGCCAACGCACCAGGGCGCGGGATGAGTTGGGGCGAAGCGCCAGGATTGGCGCATCTAATGGATGCGCCACTTCTGGGGCAGCTGCGGCCTGCTATTTTTAGGCTGGGAAGAGTCCAATAACCATGGCTCTTCCCATCCTGAGAATACCAGACCCCAGCTGTCAGCTTCACCTTGGCTGGTGATCTAATTTGGGGGGACCCCACGTTATTTTTTTTTTAATTCTTTATTTATAAATAAAAAAAAAAGCCTGTGGAGCCTTCCAAATTGATCACCAGACAAGATGAAGCTGCCAGCTGTGGTTTGCAGGCTACAGCTGTCTGCTTTACCCTGACTGGCTATCAAAAATAGGGGGGACCCCACGCCATTTTTTTCATTGGGTTTTTTTTTTTTTTTGGATAAATACTAAGCTAGGCACCCTTTAGTGCCACATGAAAGGTACTAAAGGTGCCAGCTTAGAATATGCAGGCGGGGGTGGGACGTTATATATATTTGACATCCATTCATCCATTGACGCTTTTTTGGCTGTGCCCACAATCAGGTTTTGCAGTGGTTTGGGCGCTGAGTGTTTTCCCTGCGTCCATAACGCTGCGTTGTGCAGTAGAAGCACAGTGGAAGGATTTTTGGAGATCCCGTGCCCACTGTGCTTCTTTTCTCCGCAGCATAAACTGAACGGTGGCGTGGCTTCCCGAGCCTCAGCATGTCAATTTATGCTGTGGAGACGAGAGTGCTCTCTGCAGGTAGAATAGAACTAAAGTCCACAGCAGCCTGAACCCAAATCGTGGGCATGGCCAGCTGCGTTCTCCCGTGGACAACATTCACATCTCTGCAGGAAGGCTGATACTGTGTACTAGACGCCGTGTCGCTGGATCATGGCCACATAGCCTAAAAGTGAGAATATTGTTGCTACAGCAACATTTTGGGTGAAGTAGCTGATGATTCAAAATGCTTAATATACTCCTGAATAAAATCCTTGAGGGATGCAGATTCCAAAATGGGGTCACTTGTGGGGTTTTTTTGACGTATAGGTGCCCAAGGGGCCCTGCTAATGTGACATGGTGTGCGAAGTTTATTTCAACTTTTCAAAAATTCAAATGGTGCTCCTTCCATTCCAAGCCCTCCCATTTATCCAAACAGAATGTGGAGAAGGAAATGACATCATAGGGTTTTTTTTCCAAAGTTCTGTGTTCAACCAACTTTATTAACACTGACAAGTCTTAAAAAACGCACCTAAAAAAACGCATGAAAAACGCATGCGTTTTCGATGCTTTTTACTCAAAAAAGCATTGTTTACAATTCTCCCCTCTGCCAGAGGGTGCATTTTTTTTCGCGCTGAAAAAAAACAACGTGTGCACATAGCCTTAAATCAATTTCAAATAATTTAAAAAAAAAAAAAATGTTTACCTAACTGACAGCCTGGTCAGTCTGTTACTGATAATTGAAGCTATTCTCCTTACGGAGACTGACAAACTATTCCAGCATGCCAGTGAGGAGACTTTTAAGCCACAATGCTCCTCTGGGAAATACTCAAATTATCTCTTTAGGGAGGGAGAAGACGAACTCTGGTGCTACCTATTGGAGGTAGCAATCCTAGAAGTCAACGTGACTGTCCAACGAGTCTTGTCGTATGACTAAAGTCCCCGTTACACGCAACGACATCACTAACGAGATATCGCTGAGGTCACAGAATTCGTGACTCACATCCGGCCTCGTTAGCGACGTCGTTGCGTGTGACACCTACGAGCGACCGCTAACGATCCGAAATACTCACAAAATCGTTGATTGTTGACACGTTCATTTTCCAAATAACGTTGCTCGTTCTGGATGCAGGTTGTTCGTCGTTCTTGAGGCAGCACACATCGCTACGTGTGACACCCCGGGAACAACGAACAACAGCGTTCCTGCATCCTCCGGCAACGAGGTGGGCGTGTCGTTAATGCGGCTTCTCTCCGCCCCTCCGCTTCTATTTGTGGCCCGCTGTGTGACACCGCACGAACCTCCCCCTTAAAAAAGAGATTTTGGAAGGTATGTGCGTGTGTGACGCGTACTACCGATATTGTTGGTTACGGGCAGCAATTTGCCTGTGACGCACGCACGACGGTGATGGGTGAGATCGCTAGCGACATCGCTAGCGATATCATTCCATGTAAAGCAGCCTTTAGAGGGACACCCATCCAAAAACAATGTGTCTGCAAATTGATGTTCTGATCTGGCATAAATCCTAAGTCATACAACAAGACTCGTTGGAGGGTGACTTTGACTTCTAGGATTGCTACCTCCAGTAGGCGGCACCAGAGTTCGTCTTCTTCCTCCTTGAAGAGACAATTTGATAATTGCCATTTACGCAAGGGGGGACGGAGACACCAGGAAAGCAATACAGCCCTTAGAAAGAAATTTTAAAATGTGATCAATCAATATCATTAAGAGTCCAGTTTTTTCCAGCACTGGAATAACCATTTAAGAAGTAATATGATTAGTTACAATGGAGATTATGGATGCCTTCTTCTACAAGAGATGTTATGTATGAGGTCCAGTTTCTCAATCTTTAACAAGCAGTAATGGTCGTATACACCAACCACGATATTGTTTTATATTTCTAGTCCCTGTGTAAACAATAATTCATTAGACCAGCCTACCTTTTTTTAAGGAATGTTTCTAGTAGAGTGAAATTCTTCTTATCTATGTGATTTATTTATGCATGACCTCTATTACCGTAGTTTCGTTAATCTCGCATAATCAGCATAGTAGCTGCAGGAGTATACTAAATAATAGTAAAACTGCACTCCCCTGCTGAGCATTCCACAGTCTCCATTAGACGACATATTGATGATTGATATAGTTATTTAACAGGTTACTTATTTGCTTTTCGTACAAATGCTGGCATCTTTTTTCTTTGCATATCTTGATACACCTCCGTTTATGTAGACTTATATAACCATGGGTACAGTATTGCAATCAGGAGTTTAGTGAAATGTTTGGCTTGATGTGCCACTTGTCACCATTAAATTTTTATTTTAAAATACTTTTTTCCTAAAAGCACAGCTCCGGTAGGTACATTCACTTAGATTTAGACAATTAGTATTGAGTTGTATAGGAGCAGTAAAAATTAGGTATAGTAACTGATAATGGCAGCCAAACGTTTGCCATTTACAACTAATGCTGGTTGAAGAGAAGGTATTTGGAAAATTGTAGCAGAAAAATGGAGCTCAAACCACTGTAAATGTGCCCTGTTTAGCATGTAACATACATGTGGAAAGTTCCAAAGGTGGCGAGGGGCTCAATCCAAACAGCGCTGCTCTTCCCCCTGCCCCACCCATAATTTGATTTCAACGGCATCTGTACACTCAGGATGTGGATACAGGCGAATAAAATGGTGGTACAAGGAGCTTCAGCCTCTTTTGAGTCTAAGCATAGTAGATGACAGGACAAGGTGAGTAGGTTTTAGATTTTTTTTGCCAGTCATTACTTTTGGGGGACTGCAGAGTCTCAAAAAATAAGAGGGCATCATACTGTGTAAAGGGACTGTGTAGCCATGATACTGTGTGTGGAGGACATCATACTGTGTGGGTGTTATGGGAGCCATCATACTGTGTGGAGCTGCTGTGTCGTCCTCATGCTATACGAGACTCATCATGCATAGGGGAACTGTGGGGGCCAGTATACTGTATGGGGCTTTCAGGGGATCATCATACTGTGTGTGGCAGGGGGAGTGCAATCATATTGTGTGGGGGTTATCAGTACTGTTTTGAAGGCACTGTGGGGGCATCACACTTTGCTGAGGTCACAATACTGTGTGTGTAGGGCCTTACTGTGTGAAGGAATTCACTGTATGGGTATTACAGTGTATGTGTGGGGGAGTTTCGGGGGCATCATACCCTATGGGTGCCATGTGTCATGATGTGACTGCAGGTGTCACACCAGGTGCAAGAGGACCCGCGGCAAGTGGCGCAACATAAAAGATACACCAGTGAAACGATACAACGGAAGTCCCTGGTGCTAGGCAGAGGGGAGCTGGATCACCTCCACATTTACTTGAGGCTGAACCCTAAAGTCCCGAGATGGGTCCTGCCCCCATGCGCCATCACGTGCTTATGCCCTTACTGACCCTGATTTCACTTTGACTAGTGTGAAGGCTAGTAAGACACTAGTTTTACCTCTACCATGGAAAGACACAACAAATGGTTCTCCTTTGCTACTCAAGCAAAAAGCTTCTCAGCTGCAACAGAAACAACATCTCAGCTTCTCCAGAGCCAGGTTCCTTCAAAGTGGTCCGTTATAGAATGAACTATAGCCGGCATAGGAGAGAGTGAGGAGTGACCTTATATAGCGGAAGGGCGTGGCTGCAGCTGAGATTTTCAATAGCAGGATAAAAAAGAAACCTTAACCTCTTCAGCACCAAATGGATTTCAGGACAAGCAATTAGCGAATTCTAAAACGGATCTGTAAACAACCGACTAAACGCTGAGACCTTCTGATTTCTGATCCCCGAAGTCTCAAGAGGGCAGACACCCTTATGACACCACGACATAGATATTGTAGTGGTTGTGTCACGTCCCCACCGGACTTCTGCTCCGATCGCCAGACGACGCCATGTTCCCACCATGGATAGTGCTGGTGATGGGAGAGGAGTCATGCCCGAGGTTCTGCAGAGCACAGGCTCCGTTCAACCACTAGGCTGGGTTTCCCTGGAACCTGCAGTACCACTGGCTGACTGTAGGTGGCGTGTCTCCCGGCTGAAGTGGCCAACATTCACCTGCAGCCTATGGGAAGACACCACACCCTTCTTATTCCCCCTCCTGTCACATGACCACTGCCAGTGATAGTTCTGTTCTCCTGGCTCATGTGCTGTTTGTATTGTGATTCCTGTGCGCTGACCTTGCTTGTTGTTTCACTACCCTCCTGCCTGTCATTTTTGTACCTTGCTGCCAGTTCCGGATTTGACCCCTGCTTTGTCTCCTCACTACGCCCTTGCCTGCCGATTCTTTTCCTGTTTTGCATCTACTGGATTTTGACCCTGCCTGACGACCACAGACTACAGTCTACCACAGGTAGCGATCTCTGAGGCTCTGTGTAATTCCAAATCCCTGTAAAGGGGTTAAAGGGTTGCAGAGTTCTTGGGGTCCTGCTTTGTGAGTATCTTTTCTCTAGATTCCCCTTACAGCTAGTCTGAGTCTGTGGCTCCTATCAGGCATTACATTATCACTGGCCCACTAACACAGAAAAAAAAAATGGATCCTCTCCAAGCTGTGATGGACCAGGTGCTGACCCTGTCTGGCTTGGTTCAAGGACTTGCACAGCAGATGCAAGAGCTGCAGTCTGCCCAGGTCCAAGCTTCTGCAGCACCTTCCTCATCATGTCCAGAGTCCTGTCGACATCAAGGGAGCAGATCACATTGGAGAGACCATCATGGAGAGCCTGGATCTCAGAGACAATCGCCTCCAGTGCAGCAACCGCACCTGATTGAGCAGGATACTCAATCAGGTGCCCAGGTACTCCCTGCAGATCCTATGAAGTTAATGTTACCTGTCTCATTGTCTCACCAGGGAAAAGCTGTGTAACTACAGGCTTTATTGATTGTGGGTCTGTGGTTAATTTCATAAACTCTGATGTAGTAAGAGAGCTGGGTTTGCCTTTGCTGAGACTGAACTCTCCCATTAAATTCTCTGCAATTGATAATACCCCTCTCACTCAGGGTGTGGTTAACCTTGTAACTCCAGAGACCTCCATGCTTGTGGGTGCTCTGCATGTAGAATCAGTGTCATTTTTTGTTCTTGAGAACCTGACAGCAGCAGTGGTATTGGGCATGCCATGGCTGCGCAACATAACCCCGTCATAGACTGGCACCAGGGTGAGATTGTGCGCTGGAGCCCTGAGTGTCAGGAGACGTGTATGTCGTTATCTGTTAACCTGACTAGAGCTGAACCTGTCCTTATACCTCATGCATTCAGGGATTTTGCTGACGTGTTCTCTGTTTCTGACTCTGAAAAATTGCCTCCACACAGAGAATATGACTGCCTGATAGATTTGGTCCCCAATTCCCGATTCCCCAAGGGTAGGATTTATAATCTTTCTGGTCCAGAACGTCAGGCCATGAAAGATTATATAGCAGACAGTCTGCAGAGAGGGGTTATTAGACCATCCAGGTCACCAGTCGGCACTGGATTCTTTTTTGTGGAGAAAAAAGATGGTGGCCTCAGACCTTGTATTGACTATCGGGAACTTAATCCCATTACCGTAAAGAATCAGTACCCTCTGCCACTGATCCCCGATCTCTTTAACCAGCTCACAGGAGCCCGGTACGTCACAAAGCTGGATCTCAGGGGTGCATATAACCTAATCCGCATCAGAGAAGGGGATGAGTGGAAAACAGCATTTAATACTCCAGAGGGACACTATGAATACTTGGTAATGTCGTTTGGGTTAAGTAATGCGCTGGCGGTCTTTCAGGCTTTTGTCAATGACATTTTCAGGGATATCTGTGGTTAATATGTGGTGGTCTATCTGGATGACATCCTGATTTATTCTCCTGATGCTAAGTCACATGTCAAACATGTCCCCACTGTACTCCAGAGACTCAGGGAGAACTCCCTATTTGCTAAGTATGAAAAATGTGGTTTTTTTTGTTGATGAGGTTAATTTTCTGGGATATATATTGTCTGCAGGAGGCTTCCGCATGGATCCCTCTAAGCTACAGCCGATTATGGAGTGGGTGCAACCCAAGTCCCTGAAAGCCTTGCAGCGTTTCCTTGGGTTTGCAAATTACTATCGCAAATTTATTAGGGATTTTTCCAAGATTGCCAAACCCCTCACTGATTTGACTAAAAAGGGGGCTGATGTGGTTAATTGGAAGCCAGAGGCGATCCATGCCTTCTCTACATTAAAAGAATGTTTTTCCTCAGACCCGATTCTGGTTCAGCCTGACCTCATGCGTCCGTTTATTGTAATTGTAGAAGTCGATGCATCCGAAGTTGGAGTGGGGGCGGTGCTATCACAAGGTACTCAGTCTCTCAGTCAACTTCGTCCTTGTGCCTTCTTTTCCCGCAAATTTTCCCCCACCGAGACACACTATGATATTGGTAATCGTTAGCTGTTGGCCATTAAATGGGCCTTCGAGGAATGGCGCCACTTCCTCGAGGGTGCCAAACATAAGGTCACAGTTCTCACAGACCACAAGAACCTCACCTATCTGGAATCTGCTAAGAGACTCAATCCTAGGCAAGCTAGGTGGGCATTGTTCTTCTCCAGATTTGATTTCGTGGTGACGTTTTGGCCGGTACCAAGAACACGATAGCTGATGCACTTTCCCGTAGCTTCTGTCCCTCTCAGTCAAAAAACATCGAACCAGTCCCTATTTTAGGTAAGGGCATTGTGGTATCATCGGTATCCATAGATTTGATAGAACAAATCCGTAATGCCCAAGACCAGGCCCCTGAAACCACTCCTGACAGTAAACTGTTTGTCGCTCCCCCACTTCGTCTACGGGTACTTCAGGAGTCCCATAATTCTGTCCTTGCAGGTCACCCTGGTATAGGCAATACCCTCCGACTTGTAACTAGGAGCTTTTGGTGGCCAACCATAGCAAAGGACTGTAAGGAATACATCCTGGCCTGTGAAACTTGTGCTCGAGCCAAGACACCCCGTACCCGTCCCGCTGGATTTCTCCAGTCCCTACCTATTCCAGAAAGCCCTTGGATCCACCTCTCCATGGACTTCATCATTGACCTTCCACCCTCAGAAGGGAAAACTTGTATCTGGGTAGTAGTGGATAGATTTAGTAAACAGTGTCATTTTGTTCCGTTGTCCGGTTTACCTAACTCTGAAACGCTTAGCAGGTTGTTCATTAGGCATATTGTGCGGTTACACGGGGTTCCTGAAAATATTGTTTCTGACAGAGGAACGCAGTTTGTCTCGAAATTCTGGAGGGCTCTTTGTAAAAAGATTAATATAGAGTTATCTTTTTCTTCCGCCTATCACCCAGAAACCAATGGTCAGACTGAACGTTCTAATCAAATCTTAGAACAATATCTCCGGTGTTATGTGTCTGATCATCAGTCTAACTGGGTGGAATATCTACCACTAGCTGAGTTTGCCATTAATAACCAGTATCAGGAGTCTATCCAGACTACCCCTTTTTTCTGCAATTTTGGGTTGCATCCACGTTTTGGCTCCTTTTCTTCCGCTATGGTGGATACTCCTGAGGCTGAAAGCACTGTGAACAAACTGAAGGCTATCTGGTCTGAGGTGAAAGAGAACTTGAAGAGGGCACAGTGTGGTCAAGCCTCAGCTGCTAATAAGAGGCGTTCTAAGGGCCCAAGCCTTGGAGTTGGGGATAAGGTATGGTTGTCCACCCGTCATATTAAACTCAAGGTCCCTTCTGCTAAGCTGGGTCCCAGATTTATTGGACCTTACGAGATAGTCGAGGTCATCAATCCCACAGCTTTCCGCCTGAACCTCCCTCAATCCTTCAAAATATCGAATGTGTTCCACAAATCCCTCCTCAAGTTGTATCGTGTTCCCATTCTCCCAGTCAGGCCCCCCCCTCCTCCTGTTTTGGTCAAGGGTAACCTGGAGTATGAAGTGCAGAGGATTCTTGACTCCCGTATTTTCAGAGGGACGGTGCAGTATCTTGTACATTGGAAGGGTTATGGCTCTGAGGAGCGATTATGGGTCAAAAGCAAGTGAGGTCCACGCTAAAGGTCTTGTCAGGCGATTTCACCTCCAGTTCCCTGACAAACCAGGTTTTGACGGTCCAGTGGCCCCTCGTGGAGGGGAAGGGGGGGGTACTGTCCCGTCCCCACCGGAGTCCGCTCCTGCGACTTCTGCTCCGATCGCCAGACGACGCCATGTTCCCACCATGGATAGTGCTGGTGATGGGAGTGGAGTCGGTGCCCGAGGTTCTGCGGAGCACAGGCTCTGCTCAACCACTAGGCTGGGTTTCCCTGGAACCTGTAGTACCACTGGCTGACTGTAGTTGGCGTGTGTCTCCCGGCTGAAGTGGCCAACATTCACCTGCAGCCTATGGGAAGACACCACACCCTTCTTATTCCCCCTCCTGTCACATGCCCACTGCCAGTGATAGTTCTGTTCTCCTGGCTCATGTGCTGTTTGTATTGTGATTCCTGTGCGCTGACCTTGCTTGTTGTTTCACTACCCTCCTGCCTGTCATTTTTGTACCTTGCTGCCAGTTCCGGATTTGACCCCTGCTTTGTCTCCTCACTACGCCCTTGCCTGCCGATTCTGTTCCTGTTTTGCATCTCCTGGATTTTGACCCTGCCTGACGACCACGGACTACAGTCTACCACAGGAAACGATCTCTGAGGCTCTGTGTAATTCCAAATCCCTGTAAAGGGGTTAAAGGGTTGCAGAGTTCTTGGGGTCCTGCTTTGTGAGTGGCTTTTCTCTAGATTCCCCTTACAGCCAGTCTGAGTCTTTGGCTCCTATCAGGCATTACAGGTTGATAATACTAAAGGGCTTCAGTTGGGGCTCTATTTCTGTGTATGTGCTGCAATACATGTCCCTATACCTGTCAAGTTGGAAAGTATGAGCCTCATATTTTTGTAAATATTTTATTATATCTTTTCATGGGACAACACTGAAGATATGACACTTTGATATAATGTACAGTAGTCAGTTTACAGCTTAACAGTGTAAATTTGGTGTGCCCTGTAACTCAACACAGTCATTAATGTCTAAACAACTAGCAACACAGTGAGTACATCCCTAAGTGAAAATGACCAAATTGTGCCCAAAGTGTCAATAATTTGTGTCACCACCATTATTTTCAAGCACTGTCTTAACTCTCTTGGACATGGAGTTCACTAGAGCTTCACAGGAGTCACTAGAATACTCTTTTACTCCTCCATGACGACATCATGGAGCTGGTGGATGTTAGAGACCAAGCGTTCCTCCATCTTCTGTTGGAGGATGCCCCATAGGGTTTAAGTCTGGATTCATGCTAGGCCAGACCAGCATCTTTACCATCAGTTTCTTTAGCAAGGCAATGGTCTTCTTGAAGTTGTGTTTGGGGTTGTTATCATGCTGGAATATAAAGAGACAGTGATCGTGTTCTGCTCCAGTATGTCACAGTAGAACGTTGGCATTCATGGTTCCCTCATTGAACTGTAGCTACCCACAGCCAGCAGAGTTCACTAGAGCTTAACAGGTTGACATTGGAGTGCTCTTCCAGTTCTCCATGACAACATCAGCTGCTGGATTTTAAAGACCTTGCCCGTCTCCACTTTCCATTTGAGCATGCCCCACAGATGCTCAACATGGTTTAGGTCTGGAGACATGCTTGGTCAGTCCAGCACTTTAACCTTCATTTTGTATGGGGTCGTTATCATGTTGGAATACTGCCCTGCGGCCGAGTTTCTGAAGGCAGGGGATCATGCTCTGCTTTAATGTTTCACAGTACATGTTGGCATTCATGGTTCCCTCAATCAACTGTAGCTCCCCACAGCCAGCAGTACTCATGCCACCCTAAACCATAACAATCCCACCACCATGCTTTTTTTTTTATTATTATTAATTCTTGATTTATAAAAATTCCCAGACAGAACAAAAACATGTAAAACTTGACCCCATTATACATAACTATGGGGGCTAACAAACTCCGTGTGCAGATACAAATCCAAGTAACCTTTCCCCCCTAGTGTGTGGGTCTATACATTTTGAAATATTAAGAAGGGGATTAAAGAAGGATAGTGAGCACACCAACCAAGAAACAGCCCCCTCAACCCCCGAAGGGAGTCTAGAAGGTGGGTGCAAGAGAGGAAATGAGGGGGGTGAGGGAGAGCAAAGGGAAGAAAAAGAAGATGAGAGAAAAAAAAAGGGGGGAGAAAAAAAGAGGGGAGGGGAGTGTTGCCAGAGAGGAAAGAGAAGCGGGGGGGAGATCAGCCCCTTCAGGGGAAGACATCCATCCAGTACCAGAGGATGTCAACGAGTCATCCAACAGCCGGGCATATTCGCTGGAAAACTTAAAGTTCAGCCAAGGGAAACAGGTCCTGTATAAGAGCTCATATCTATATCATAGAGGGAGGAAGTCAGATCCTTCATATGTAGGAGATCATTAACCCTTGAAGCACAAAGGGCCAGAGTGGGAAGACCATCCAACTTCCTTTTCCAGGGGATGCCGCCATCACCAAGAAATGCAGCAACGATTTCTTATACAGAGATGCCAGGGTCCCCTACAACTGTAGAAAGAAGAACTCCAGGCCGATGACCGGGGTAGATCCAGTCAGATGTCTGATCACCTCACACACTCCATCCCAGAACCATCTCAAAGCCGGACAGGTCCATAAGACATGTACAAAGTCCCCCACCTCTACTCCACATCTCCAGCAGCTGGTGTCCACCCCGGGAAACATTCTGTGCAGCCTGGAACCACCACCATACTGGACTATAGCCAAGACATACTTGTCTTTGTACTCCTTACCTGGTTGCTGCCACATATGCTTAACACCATCTGAGCGAAATAAGTTTATCTTAGTCTCATCAGACCATATTTCATGTTTCCATTAATAGCTCTTGTGCATCATCATTAGAAGAGGTTTCCTTCTGGAACAACAGCAGAGTAGACCAATTTGATGCAGTGTGTTGTGTATGGTCTGAGCACTGACAGGCTGCCCCCCCCACCACCACCACCTCTTTAACCTCTGCAGCAATGTTAGCAGAACTCATGCGTCTATTTTGAAAAGATATCCTCTGGATATGACACTGATCACATGCACTCAATTTCTTTGGTTGACCATGGTGAGGCCTGCACAGAGTGGAACCTGTCTTGTTATACCACTATATTCTTTTGGCCACTGTGTTGCAGCTCAGTTTGAGTATTGGCAACTGTCTTAGAGCCTAGGCCATGGATGGGCAATCAATTTTTCCAAAATGCTACATAAAAGATTGGGACTTGTGTGGAGGTCCGAACCTATAGGCTGAAATTAATTATGATCAATATTAATATTAAATATAATTATTTTATATTAATTGTATCACTTAATATTGAGCAGAATTAGGTGTGCTGACATTCCCCTATAGAGAGTGAGCAAAAACGCAGCCCTCCCTATATACAGCATGAGCCGCCACACAACCCCCTACATACAATATGAGCCTCCACACAGCCCCTAACATACAATATGATCCTCCACATAACCCTCTATATAAAGTATGAGTCCACACACAGCCCCTATATATATATATATATATATATATATATATAATGTGTGTGTGTGTGTGTGTGTGTGTGTGTGTGTATATATATATATATATATATATATATATATATATATATATATATATATATATATATAATATATGTATGAGAGAGCAAGAGCTCCCACATAGTCCCCTATATACTCCCCCTGTATACAGTATAAGCCCCCACATAGCCTCTATATACAATATAAGCAATCACACCGCCTCTCTATATACAGTAGAAGGTCCTCACAGAGCTCCTTATATTCTGCATGAGCCCCTACATAGCCCCTCTATATAGCATGTGAGCCCCCACATAGCTTCTTATTTACAGTATGAGCCCCCTCATATTCCCTTTATATAGTTTGAGCCCCCACATAACCCCTTCTATATACAATGTGACCCCCACATAGCTCCTTAAAGGGAACCTGTCACCACTTTTTTGGACTATAAGCTGCGGCCACCACCACCGGGCTCTTATATATAGCATGTTAGAATGCTGTATATAAGACAACGTTGACCATTGACAACATAAAAAACACTTTATAATACTTACCTAACGGTTGCGCTGCGGTGGAATAGGGCCTAATGGGCGTCTCCATTATTTTCTCCTCCTCTAGCCGCGGTGTATGACGGGTCCGACTTCATCCACACTCGCCGGCATTCCGGTCCTGAGCAGGCGCACTTTGATCTGCCCTGAGCAGGGCAGATCAAAGTATTGTAGTGCGCCTGCGCAGGATCGGCGAGTGTGTATGACGTAGCCGCGTCATTCACACAGGCTTCACAAAGAGGACTAAGATGGCCGAAAGGGAAGGCGCCCGCATCGGACAACGGAGACACCCATTAGGCCCTATTACACCGCAGAGCGACCGTGAGGTAAGTATTATAAAGTGTTTTTTATGTTCTCACAGCGGCCTGGGCTGTTATATATAGCATGTTAGAATGCTGTATATATGAGCCCGGTGGTGGTGGCTGCAGCTTCTAGTCCAAAAAAGTGGTGACCGGTTCCCTTTAATGTTTACATTGACCCCACACACAGCCAGCCCTTCTGTATTCACTGTGAGCCCCTACATAGCCCTTTTATATACAGTATAATGTGAGCCCCCATATAACCTCTCCATATACAGTATGAACCCCACATAGACTCCTGTATACAGCATGAGGCCCACATAGCCTCCAATATACATTTTGAGACCCACATAGCCTTCTAAATACAGCCTGAGCCCCAACTTAATCTCCTATATACATTTTGAGCCTCTGAATTATGATGCTCAGTGGAATGATAATTTTATCTGCAAATAATATTTTGAATTCAATTATCATAGTATGAATATCAAAAAAAAGTGGATCTGTCACCAGATTCCACAATATAAACCGTTATTGTGAATAAAAATCAGCGAGAAACTGCTCCAATGAAAAGATTATTTCATGCTTTGGCATGGCTTTTAAAAATAAGGTGATTTTTTTGTAATTTTACTTGTTCATTCCAGCAGCTTCATCACAGAAGAAAGGTTTGTATAGCAATAGATTGAAGAATTGTCCAATCACATTGTATCTTGAATAGATATCCAGTCAGTCCAGGAGTTCACTCGCAGGAGTGAGGTCTCCCTGTTATCTCTTGGGCACAGACAATGCTGACTGTATATCTTTTTGGGCACAGATGGCGCTGACTGTGTAGCTTTTTGGGTACAGACGTACAGACAGCGCTGACTGTGTGGCTTTTTATGTTTCCACGCTCCTTCTCCAATATTTTGTTTATGCAAAAAAGAGTCTTTTGCAAACCAGAGCATGACATTGCACATTTGATGTAGAGATAATAGATCTCAGCCTCAGGAAGGTGTGACACTAAGGAGCTATTATTTAGGCTCACTGGGGAAAGTGAATTTAAAAAAGGATTGTAAAGCCACACATCTTTTATTCTGATTGACGCAGAATTAATGGTATGACTCCTACAACTGTAGCGTAAACCTCAGCACCAAAATGACAAACGTAGACATTCTCTCTGCAAAAGTAGTTTATTGTGATTCAGCATGAAAGAAGAAACAGACAATTGTCCAACGTTTCGACCGACAACTAGTCATTTTCAAGGACTTCCGTACAGGTAGTCGCCAGTTATAGAGGGTCATGAAACCTACAACATTATAGTGTATACACAAGGTCAAATTGAACTACGAGTGACAGTGGATCTTTTAATTGGCTGTAGGTCTGACACAATGAGGCTAAAAGAGGTCTACAAGGAGAAAACCCTCAGTTGAACTTGATGGAGCTGTGTCTTTTATCAACCTTAGGACATCGTCAGTATTTGATCAGTATTTTAACTCAGTATTTGTAGCCAAAATCAGGAGTGGGTGAAAAATGCAGAAGTGGTTCACATGTTTCTATTATACTTTTCCTCTGATTGTTCCACTCCTGGTTTTGGCTTACAAATAATGAGGTAAAATACTGAATGTATGAACATGGCCTTCCTCTGTCATTGTATTTGAAGCTGATTGTGCAGTAAGTCCCTTACAAATAAGGTCTATTTACCTCCTTACATCATTTGGCATACATGTATGGTGGGTGTTGCGTGTGTATGGAGCAGGTTCCTTATACTGCCGGCACATGCCTCTAACAGCAGAGATGAAAGCTAGCTCCAATCACTGTTGTCTAACCATCTAAATGCTGCACTGCTTGGGTCTTAAAAGATCATGTTTCAATCGCTATCATATACCATTATTGCTGATATACTAGGACTAAATACTACCTATTTAGAAAGACCAATATTTATCACTGTACAAGACCCAAATAATACTGAATAAATAATATTAAAACTACAGAAGAACAAATGCTATGCAAGAAAAGTATCATCAAATTACGTGTCATTTGTGTGTCACGGTTGACACAGTCCTGTGGTGTCTGGCTGTTAAAGGTTATACAAACTGCTCCCTTACATTCTATTCTTCCTGCGGTGTAAATGGTATCCTATGTATCCTCTCTGTTTGGGGTTAATCCCTTTCCTTTTTGGATCCTGCAGATATGCTCATCTTTCAGCTGTTAATTATCATCACTTCCCCTTGTGTCCTTAAATACCCACATTTCCCATTGGTGTTTGCTGGTGATAGAGCTATATTCCTATACAGGTCTTGGCTGCAAGCAGTCGTCTTGTATTCATCTGAAGAGACAATGTTGTTTGTTGCTGTACCTCTCCTACAGTCATCCTGGAGATAAGTTGATTGTATACTTTCCTCTGTTTATGTTTCCTGTGTGTTCTTTAGTATTTAGTGGGGTTGACTAAGTGCTCATCCAATCCGTTCCCTACCTAGGGCCCAGATCAGGGTCAACCAAGTACAGGTGCTCTATGTATCCTGACAGGGCTAATCATTTAAATCCACCTTCCCACCTGCTTGTTTCCATCTAGCTCCACCCTTCCCTCTTCTGTGATTGACAGCTCTGGCATAATAGACCCCGAAAAGGGAGGCGATAGATGGAAAACAAGCAGGTGAGAAGGTGTATTTAAATGATTAGCCCCACCATGATGCACAAGCGCCTGTACTTGGTGTGAACAGTCATCCTGTCCTGATAGAGGCCCTTTAACCATGGCACTGACTGTCAGCCGACTCTGTATTTCATCAGTGCTGAGTCGGATGTCAGCCAGTGCCGGGGAGTGGTTACAGCCGCCGCTCACTATGTACTGAGCAGTGACTGAAACCGGCCTGGAAAAAAACAGGCTCATTTCACTATATACCTTGTGTTTTTTCTCACTGATTTTTTTTTTGTGTAAATCTACTGTGTTTAACAGTTCATTCAATCAAAGGGAATGTGATTTCATAAAAATGCATGCTCACTGTGTGGTGAAAGAAGCTGTTCTACCGTGCATTGCTTAGTGCATGATTTCCATATAGACTTTGATTTGGAGCCTAAAGAAACACATTTGCGTTTTCGAGTACAGAATCCCAGTATTAAACAAAAAAAATCCAAAACACAAAATATGCATAAAAATGGGGGAAAAAAGCTATAAAAAAAATAAAATAATCGGCGTACATTTTTTTTGTATTTTTATGTATTTTACTGCACACACCTGCAGGAAAATGTAGTGGGAAAAAATGCAAAATTTGAACTTGACAACATGGCCTCACTAGAGCAGGTGCACGCAAACTTTCAGACGCTGACACACATATATTTTCCACTGACCTGACTTTATTGCACCTGTTATAACTATGATCTAGTAACTATTTTAGGCAAACACTTTACTTAGATCACCTACCCATGACAAAGCCACCACAAGTGACAAGAAGCATTGGCATGCATCCCTCTATGGTCCACTATGTACGTGTATGTACTGTAAAATGTAATATTTCTTTACAAGTACTGATATTGATATTAATGGGTTTCTATTTGTGTATGCTGGTTTATTGGACTTCATATTAAGGCTTTTAAAAAAAATTAGTGTATGTTTAATCAGACCAATTTGGTTCTTTATGGGTGTTATTAAACACTATACTTTACATAATATATAATGTATACTGATACTATTATACCTTTATGCCAATTGCTGTATTTTAAATTGGAGTAGGTGGCTATTGGCTCATCTTTATTCGACGACTACTGGTGCGAAACTCTATTTATGAGCAGTTAAACGTGGGATTTTCTGTGCCTATTATGGGCATACACAGACAACAATGCATACTATGTTGTATGTTTTAATTATTTTTGATGTTTTGTGCATCGAAATGTCTCAGCAGAATAGCATTTTGAAACTCAACAGAAAGTTTCTTTGATAATGATCCGTTCTACATGGTTGGTTGGACGTGAGTGGGAACACCGCCATATACTCCAGTTTGCTACCCGAAGAGCGTGACTAAAGGGTGCTTTACACGCTGCGACATCGCTAGCGATGTTGTGTGCGATAGCACCCACCCCCATCGCTTGTGCGACATTTGGTGATCGCTGCCATAGCGAAAATTATCGCTACGGCAGCGTCACACGCATATACCTTATCAGCGACGTCGCTGTGACCGCCGAACAATCCCTCCTTCAAGGGGGAGATGCGTTCTGAGTCATAGCTATGTCACTGCGGCGTCACTAAGCGGCTGCCCAATAGCAGAGGAGGGGCGGAGATGAGCGGCCGGAACATGCCACCCACCTGCTTCCTTCCTCATTGCCGGTGGACGCAGGTAAGAAGATGTTCGTCGTTCCTGCGGTGTCACACTTAGCGATGTGTGACGCTGCAGGAACGACGAACAACCAGCAGCATACACCGCCAACGATATTATGAAAAGGAGCGACGTGTCAACGAGCAACAATTTTTGACGTTTTTGCGATCGTTGATCGTCGCTACTTGGTGTCAGACTCTGCAATGTCGCTAACGGCGCCAGATGTGCGTCACTAACGACGTGACCGCGACGATATATCGTTAGCGATGTCGCAGCGTGTAAAGCACCCTTAAGACCTCAGTGCAAGATAGACATATGTTGCTCAGTGTATGTGATTAAATAAAACATTGTTTCAAGACTATTAAAGTATTTATTATCAATTGTCTCATGAGCAGCACTCAGCTTTTCAGTCTCTTTTCCTTCCTGGCTTCTGGCGGGCGGGCACAGCTCTTTGAGTGATGGTTATCCATTGGATCTTCTCTGATTTTCCTTCTGCACACCTAAATTTTTGCGTCCTTGAAGTAGTACACCAGAAAGCACTATTTTCTATTGTTTTTTTTCACTTTTTCAGACTAACAGTTATAAACTACAGCAGTTCCTCCTTGAATGCTAGGGAGGATTGGGGTTCATCACACAATGGTGGTGCTTCATGAAATGATCACAGCGGATAACACATCACTCTGTTTTGACATAGGCTAGACGAAATGCCACGCAATGTAAATAGGCTGTTGCCTTGCTACACCTCCTGTCATGCATGGATCTGATGTTGATTGGGGAGTGTTATTATATTTTATTCTGAACAAACTGATGACTTGTAACAATTATATCGACCACTTTAAGGGTACATTCACACAGTGTTAACAGCATTTTGGATGCTGCATGTTTTTGTTGTGAGGTACAAGCATGGTGGATTGGATTTATACAAATCTCAAGTCCACTGTGGTTTTTCTCCACAGCATAAACAGACTTGTGGCACTGCGTTCCGAGTCGCAACATATCAATTTATTCCTGCAGAGACACAAGTGTTCTCAGCGGAGAGGACACAGCGAAAGTCCGTAGAGGCCAGAATCATTATCCGGGACACTGCGTCCTCCCTCAGAGAACACTAGCGTCTCCGGAAGAGAAATGACACTATGTCTAGAACGCAGTATCTCCTGATCTTGTGAACTTACCCTAAAGAGCATTTTCCACCTAAAAAAACCCAACAACAAATGCATAAATATTAGAGAATGAGAATTTAGGGCAGTTGCCAGAAAAATGTATTGATATTCAGAATGACTGAAAGCTTCCTAGGACAGAATAAAGAATTTACAGGTTGTAGGAAAGTTTTTGACAGACGTTTACTGATTCCACAATGACAACATACCCTTTTTTTTTTTTTTTTTTTTACCAGAAGACCTAGTTGATATAGAGAGGGACTGTTGTATTATGCATGGTTAACTTGGGAATCTGGTTACAGGAATATCTCTCCAGTGGAGATGTAGATATTCTCAGGCCATCTTATGTTTTATACCTTTTCAATTAGTGCTGTCTACATTAAAAATGGTCTTGTATGTCTGGAACATCTGCAGTATCACAGCGCCATTATTTAAATAACTAGAAGGTGGCCCGATTCTACGCATCGGGTATTCTAGAATTTACGTATTGTGTAGTTCATGTATGATTTTTGTTATAGTATAGATATATATATATATATATATATATATATATATATATATAGATGTTGTTGTGTGTAGTTACCAAGTGTTTGTGTAGCGGCTGTACATGTTCTGGGTGTTGTCTGGGTGTGGCGGGGGGTGAGAGCGGTGTTGTATGTGTGTTGCGTTGTTTGTGGAGCGCTGTGTGTCTGTCGCGTTGTGTGTGTGTGTGTTGCGCGGTTTGTGTGGGAGTGGTGTGTTTTGGGGGGAGGTATGTTTTGTGCAATGTGTGTGTTGTGCGGTATGTGCGTATATTTATGTATGCCGCGGTGTTTGTGTGTTGGGTGTTGTGTGTGTGCAGCGTTGTCTGTGGGTGTCTGTGTATGGCGGTGTTTGTGGTTCCCTGTGTGTGTGTGTGTGTGTGTTGGGGGGAGGTGTGCACCTCCCATCGTGCTCCATCCCCCATGCTGCGCACCCCCCATCATGCCCCATGCCCTATGCTGCGCATTCCCCATCGTGCTCCATCCCCCATGCTGCGCACCCCCCATCGTGCTCCATCCCCCATGCTGCGCACTCCCCATCGTGCTCCATCCTCCATGTTGCGCACTCCCCATCGTGCTCCATCCTCCATGCTGCGCACTCCCCATCGTGCTACATCCCCCATGCTGCGCACCCCCCATCGTGCTACATCCCCCATGCCGCGCACTCCCCATCGTGCTACATCCCCCATGCTGCGCACTCCCCATCGTGCTACATCCCCCATGCTGCGCACCCCCCATCGTGCTACATCCCCCATCATGCTACATCCCCCATCGTGCTACATCCCCCATGCTGCGCACTCCCCATCGTGCTACATCCCCCATGCTGCGCACCCGCCATCGTGCTCCATCCGCCATGCTGCGCACTCCCCATCGTGCTACATCCGCCATGCTGCGCACTCCCCATCGTGCTACATCCCCCAATGCTGCGCACTCCCCATCGTGCTACATCCCCCATGCTGCGCACTCCCCATCGTGCTACATCCCCCATGCTGCGCACTCCCCATTGTGCTACATCCCCCATGCTGCGTACCCCCCATCGTGCTACATCCCCCATCGTGCTACATCCCCCATGCTGCGCACTCCCCATCGTGCTACATCCCCCATGCTGCGCACCCGCCATCGTGCTCCATCCGCCATGCTGCGCACTCCCCATCGTGCTACATCTCCCATGCTGCGCACTCCCCATCGTGCTACATCCCCCATGCTGCGCACCTCCCCATCGTGCTACATCCCCCATGCTGCGCACTCCCCATCGTGCTACATCCCCCATGCTGCGCACTCCCCATTGTGCTACATCCCCCATGCTGCACACTCCCCATCGTGCTACATCCCCCATGCTGCGCACTCCCCATCGTGCTACATCCCCCATGCTGCGCACTCCCCATCGTGCTACATCCCCCATGCTGCGCACTCCCCATCGTGCTACATCCCCCATGCTGCGCACCCCCATCGTGCTCCATCCCTCATGCTGCGCACCCCCCATCGTGCTCCATCCCCCATGCTGCGCACTCCCCATCGTGCTACATCCCCCATGCTGCGCACTCCCCATCGTGCTACATCCCCCATGCTGCGCACCCCATCGTGCTACATCCCCCATGCTGCGCACCCCCCATCGTGCTACATCCCTCATGCTATAATAGTTCTCCTATTATACTCAGAGAGGAGTATAATAGGAGGACTGTAATAGGAGGAGTAGTCCTGGGGGGAGAGGAGTATAATGCCGGCTCCCTGCACATGTGTACCGGGAGCCGGTGTACACTGGTAACTATGATACACATCGGGTAACTAAGGGACCTTAGTTACCCGATGTGTATAATGGTTACCAGCGTTCACGGGCTCCGTTAAGATCCCAGCATCGCAAGGTTATGTCTGGCGCTGCTGGGATCGTGACGGAGCCGGTGTACACTGGTAACTATGATACACATCGGGTAACCAAGGGACCTTAGTTACCCGATGTGTATAATGGTTACCAGCGTTCACGGGCTCCGTCAAGATCCCAGCATCGCAAGGTTATGTCTAGCGCTGCTGGGATTGTGACGGAGCCGGTGTAGAAGCAAGCGATATCCCAGGATGTTGTGAGTGTGTGGATGTGATGTGTGAGGTGTGTGTGAGAGTGAGTGTGATCTGATGTGTGTGTGTGTGTACTCACCTGGGAGTCGGAGCTCCGTGTCAGTTGGGCCAGAGCGAGCGTGCATTGCGTGAGGGGGGCGGGGCCATGGCGAGCCCAGCGGCCAATCAGCTTTGTGTCACCGTAAGGACACAATTTTGGAGCATGACAGACAGACAGACAGACAGACAGAATAAGGCAATTATATATATAGATTTGTCCAGTACAGAAAGAAAATAAAATCATTTTATATATCCAACAGGGTATTTTAAGTTGATAGGGATTGTACAGCTCAAAAAACATAATCTTTAAATATATTGAAAATAATTAAAATAATAAAGGTGACGAAATCTTCAGATATCAGTACCGTTTCCAGCATTGTGTCTGACTTTTCTACTTCCGACTTTAATTCAGTGTCTGAGATGTTGGCTGGCTCACTTGAATAGCCAAACCAACCTCCTTTTCAGTCTAACATTAGCTATTAAAATGAGTCCGTCAGCTTATGAGTCAGTTCCCTTGACACAGACAGTTCTGGTCATGTGCTAACATAGGAAACAATGTCTTGTGGTCTTATGTTGAGTTCAAGCCAAAAGAGCACATTCCAGGAACAGGGTATTGCATTAATAACAGCAGAACAACATCATAAAACATTATAGACACATTGCTCAAGTCATCAAACCGCTGAAACTAGTGACAGTCTGCAGCGGTCTGGCAGGTGGTTGATTGGTGACATCACTGCTTTCCTGTATTCATTGAAATCCCTGGGGTTTGTATGTATACATTGCCAGCTCTCTGCATGCACAGTCATATAGGGAAGACTGTCAATCACTGAATAGGATCGTTCACTGGACTCCTGTGTATGGAAACTACAGGGATTTACACTAACAAAATGTTACTGACATGTTTTACTGACATGTTACTTATAAAAATGAATATAATCTATCTGCTCAGCTCCTCCTACTCTAGCACATCCTACCTAAAGATCAGATACCAGTCGTAACATGACTTTCACCCCTTCACCCCCAGGCAATTTTCCATTTTTCGTTTATGGTTTTTCATCCCCTTCTTCCAAAAGTCATAATATGTTTTTATTTTTACAGCCACATAGCCGTGTTGCACTTTTGAATGACCCCATTCATACTGCCCCATAGTGTACCGGAAAAAAATTCCATTTGTGGTTAAGTTGCAAGAAAAAATGCAATTCCACTATTTTTTTTTAGTTTTTATTTTTTATTTCCCATGTTCACTGTATGGTAATATTCCCCTAGCAGTATTATTCTCCAGGTCAGTACAAGTACGCAGATACCAAACATGTATAGTTGATAAAAAAAATGTTGATTTTGTCGCTATTTTCTGAGAACCGTAACATGTTTATTTTTTGGGATCTGGGGCTCAGTGACGGATTTTTATTTGTGCCGCTGAGCTGATATTTTTACTGTTACCATTTTTAATAGATACGATGTTTTGGTCTCCAATTGCTGCAATAGGCTATGACTAAGAGCAACAATGCTCGAAATGCGTTGGCCAGCGAGACTTGGTTGGTTTTAATGTTTCCAGTAACACGACGTTTTCAATATAAGAAGTCCGTACTGCCAATTCACATTACAACTGCGGGAGCTGAATTTCTTTCATTTCTTCATTTCATTTCTTTTTTGCACGGAGAACCAAACTGCCCAATTAGTGACTTCCATCGGGGTTCAGGTCAAGTTCGGGTCCCAACCAAAGTGTATCAAAAGTCCGGCTGAACCTGCTTAAACCAAACTTTCATCTCTAATTAGGATCAAAATGATCATTTCCACACTAGGTCTGTCTCAACATTTGTTTAGAATACACAGTACAACATTTACATACACCTATTACGTGTATAGAAACAACTATGTTCTTTATCGAGAATGCTGCCAAAACGTATGATGGTGAGAGAACATCATTTAAGGTCTTCTGGCTGCCAATGTTGAGCTATTTTTCCTTGCTACACAATAATGGAAGTTGTAATGGATGAAGAAAGACATTCCTTCTTAAGATACCTGTTGCTCCCTGCCTGCCTCGTGATGCATCCATTCGACCAAAACTTTAACTGAACTGCGACAAAGTATCAGTTTGGCTTGCCAAGTTTTTAAGAACAGAGTACTTATTATATGAAACAAAGAAATCGCTTTATCTCTTCACTTTCCTTATTTGTTTATGTAACAGGGTTTTAGTATCTTAAAAATCTACCTGAAGAAAGGCTGATTGAGGAGAAAGCAAGATATTGTTCAGCTTAATATTTCAAATCCAAACACAATGTTTGGTTATAAATATAATGAGAGAGTGGCCTTCGAAAACAGACATTTCATAAGAGCTATCTATATATAGATGACTCTAGAAGCATCTGGATAGTTTTCAGATCTTATAATGCAGCAGAAATCTTCCTCAAGCAATCGTGACTGCTCTGTGTATGGTTTAAGATACCTGGCATAAGGTTTGCCACATCAGGATATCAATTAGATGGGTGGAAGCAGGGGCGTACATTGAAATCATAGTGCCCTATGACAAAAGTTAAAATTGGCCCCCTACCCACCAACAAAAAAGAAATTAAATAAAATAATATTTGGCTGGGTCACATATCACAACTTTACAGCCCCTACAAAGCACTTTTCCTTCTATGTAAGCCCTAGATTCTCCTTTCATTGTACCTATAAATTATGATGCCAACAAAAGTGCCCCAAAAAGAATGTTTGATATTCTCACAGTGAATTCCTCCACAGTACCCTCCACATGCACAGTATGGTGACCCTACTGTACCCACCCTTAACTACCCCGGCAACATATGGTGACCCTAACAGTATGATCCCCAACTGTGACGCCAACACAGCCCTCCAGGAAGTATAATAGGCCTACAAACAGTAAAATGGCCTCCACACCTTTTCACACTGTATAATGAACCCCACTAGCCCTCCAAACAGTATATTTTTTTTATTTGCATACTTCCCACGGGGCAATCCACCTAGGATTTCACTGTGTTGAGCACCTTCGCTGACTGCCGGTAGTGTTTTCTCAGGCTGGTCTCCCGAGATCAGTGATTGTTTTGTCTTGCCAAACAGTATAATGGCCCTGTGCACAGTATGATGGACCCCACACAAACCTTCACACTTTATAATTGCTTGCATGCAGTATAATGGCCCTCCATTAGCCCTCCTTGAAGTATAAAGGCTACCTCATAGCCATCCAAATATTATAATGGCCCCCACATAGCCCTACAATTGCGTTCACATACCGTAGTTATACAGCTTATGCACATAGAATATTTGTAACAATAGCACTAAATGTAATTAAATTCAAAGAAGTGGAAGATAAAAGATGGGAAGTTTGTCAACATCACGTGCAAATGCTGAGAATGATGAAAACTGTGGTATGAAATATACAATCTTCATTTTGCAATAATGTTGTTATACACCGTCTAACATTTTAACCCTTAGTGTATGTGCACAGAGTCATATATACGCTGGCATACCCGCATACAGGGTCAGACTGGGTGTCTGGGGCCCACCAGGGGAATTGACTCTAGGGGCCCACCCTACAGTTATATGTAAATATCTGTTAGCCGTTAACCCTGACCCAGTTATTGTGGAGCAATGACTGTAAAACACAGGCGGCTCCTGCACATCTACTGTGGACACCATAACCGATGTACTGTTACAGTAGTTTGCAGTAATGGGGATCTTTGGTGAAAACAAGTTATCACCAATCCACAGGTTAGATAGAGGATAACTAATTGATCCGTGGAACCAGACCAGTGTAAACCGCACCGACTGGAAGAATATGGAACTTTTATCCCTGACAAGGCACTTTTATCCCCATTATAAAATGTGACAGGTGGGATGTGTGACCGCAGCTCCATTCATCCTTTTTGGGGCGGTCACAAAAAGTCGAGTACAGCACAAGGCAGACACTGAAGGAATGAATGGATCAGGGGTCGAGTCAGACATGAGCTCCAGTGTAAAGGGGATAAAAGTTGCACATTTTAATGACCAGTGTGGGTCCCAGCAATCAGACCCCCACTGATGAATAAGTTATCACTTATCCTTAGGGCTCATTCACACTTTCAGTATTTGGTCAGTTTGTTACATCAGTATTTCTAGCCAAACCAGGAGTGGGTGAAAAATGCAGAAGTGGGGCCCATGTTTCTATTATACTTATACACGCCTGGTTTTGGCTACAAATACTGAGGTAAAGAACTTACCAAATACTCAATGTGTGCATGGGGCCTTAGAAAAGGTGATTACTTGTTTTCAGCAGAAAACCTCTATAAATGCATATTTGCTGCACTGTAATAATCACAGGACCGGGAGGGGTTAAATGTTCAAGTATTTAATCTCTATTGGAAATAAAGAATCTTCCCCATATTGATATCCGAGAGAAAAAGTGACCTCCATACACAAAACAATCCACTATACCAAGACCAATATTACCACATACAAGGGAGAAATACCGCCATACTGTGACCAGACAACATATTACCACCACACAGTGACAAAATAAAACCACATACAGGGAACAAATACCGCCACACCATGACCAGACCACAGTGACCAAATAAATACCACATACAAGGGAGAAATACCACCATACCGTGACTAGATCACATATTACCACCACATAGTGGTCGAACACAACCACAAACAAGGGTCAGATACCAACACCCCATGAGCGGACCACATAGTAACAGAATACTTCAATAATGATCATGAATAAAAACCACAATACTAATAACACTAATATTACCATCTGTATATAGTGTCATTGTACAGGTAATACAGGGATGACCGGTGACCTTATTATACACAGGAGCTCTGTATATAGTGTATTGTGTGTGTGTGTGTACATGTAATACATTGACTTAGGGTATGTGCGCACGTTGCTTTTTACCTGCTTTTTTGCTGCTTTTTCTTCTGCGCTGTTTAATGCCAAAATGGATGTGTTCTTCTATTCAAGCAAAGTCTATGGGAATTTGGGTTTCTTGTTCACACTGTTGTTCAAAATGCTGCCTTTTTGTGGCAGAACTTTGGTCAAAAACTCAGCTTTTCAAAGAAGCAACATGTCAATTGTTTTTGCCATTTGGGTTTTGCACTGCAAAGCTGAGTTTTTGACCAAAGTTCTGCCACAAAAAGGCAGCATTTTGAACAACATAGTGTGAACAAGAAACCCAAATTCCCATAGACTTTGCTTGAATAGAAGAACACATCCATTTTGGCATTAAACAGCGCAGAAGAAAAAGCAGCAAAAAAGCAGGTAAAAAGCAGGTAAAAAGCAACGTGCGCACATACCCTTACCAGTGACGTCTCTAGTCTCTATTCATCTTCGCTTTTCCTCTTCATCCGGCACTGACCGCTATCATTTCTTCCTGCCATGATGCGACTCTGCAAAAGATAACACAATCACCTGTAGTTGATCACTTTCAGAGCACATTCCACACTTTTTCCCTAATTTCTACACTATGTTAAACTTTTTTTCCCCCATGGAAGACAGTATCCTCAAAATTAAATTATACAGTATTATATCAGTAATAATGTCCCCTAATTTGCCCCTACAGTAATTATGTCCACCATTGACCACCATAAACCAATAATGTATGTTCCTCGTTTGGCCCCATATAGTAATTATGTTCACATCCTTGCCCCCTTTATTTAATAATGTCCCCCATCCTAGCTGCCTTTATTTAATAATGTCTCCCTTCCTGACCCCTTTATATAATGTCCCCCGTCCTGGCCCCCTTTATGTAATAATGTTTCCCATCCTAGTCCGCTATGTTCACCCATCTAGGGCCCCTATGTTCCTCCATCCCAGGCCCCTAAACTGCCCTATACTGGGCTCCTTTATCCAATACCTTGTCCACCCCACCCATCCGAGGATGCACACAGATGTCAGAGCGCAGCACACAGCAGTCATGTTAAAAGATGTGATGTAGGTACACAGACATGTGCACACATACGCAGATGCACTGACATGCACACGTATGTAGACACACTTACATGCACACACATGCAAACACACACTTACATACGTAGACACACAGACATATGCAGACACTCAGAAAAATGCATGCAGACAGGCACACAGACATATCAGGACAAATGCAACAAATGCAGATGAATGCATGCAGACACAGACATATGCAGACAAATGCACACAGACATGCACACTCATGCAGACAAGAACACACATACATGCGTAAACACAGAGGAATGAACATGAAGACATGCACACAGACATGAAAACAGGCAGAAAAATGTACACACATGTGTGACGCCCTGGGCAAGCCAGGGGTCACAGGTCACAACATCACATGCACCCCACATTCCCAGCAGGTACACCTAGGCTAACCTAAAATCCTTGTTGCCTTCCTCCAGGGGCTGATGTCCACACCAGGGGGTGGGCCAGGCGGTTGGCTCCGCCCACCGAGGAGTTCACAGCCCTGGAGGCGGGAAAAACCAGGCAGTTGAGCTCAGGCAGAGCTTGAGTGAGAAGCAAGTTCAGCTAGGGAAGTGAAGGAGTAAACAGTGAAGTGGTAAAGGAGGACAGAAAGTGACAGTTAAGAAAGCCTGAAGTTGGTCCGGGTGTGTGCCCCGGACTGAGACAGCAAGGTCAGCAGACAGCGGTGATAGACTGCTTGGAGGTTGCTGGAAGGACAGCGGACGGGTGGTGACCCGGCGGTACCGGAGCAGTATACGAAGAACAGTCAGCACCAGGGCAGGGGCCTTTCGGATCCCGGCAAGGCTAGGAGTCGCCATAATTTGCCAAATCCGTCAGTGAAGGGGACCTCTGTCTCCTAACAACCAAGTCCCGATTGAAGGTGACTCGCCCACCCCAGGGCTATGGGACACCCGGTGCCGGGCCGGACTAGTCCGGTGGTAGTCAGTGGTGGCTGGGCCCGGCTCCGTGGCCCTGGTGGGTGTCAGTAGAATATGTGGCTTGATGAATAAAGTTTGTGTTGGTAACGCCACCTGTGGTCTGTGGCTATTAAGCCGCCGCTGCTGTGTGAGGCCTCCGGGGTGATGATATAGCAGCAATGGTGGTACTGCTCCCCACAGGTGGAGCGGAGCCCCGGGGACACTGTTAGTGCTCGTGAAAGTCTATGGTGTTGTGTGGCTAACACGGTGCAGGGCCGACAGGCAATGAAAGAACCAGGCACAAACAACAGTCTCTTTACCTTTTCCTCTTTTACTTTGGGAACAGTCCAGTCCTGGGAGACCGTTACAGGTGGTGATGGGGATCTGGTCGGCCTGGAAGTACTTAGGGTGATCTTTCTGGCCAGCTGAGTATGAGGCCTACTCCTGTGCTTTTCTTTGTTATGATAGGACCCTGCTTCTCTGAATCCAGCAATGGCCCTCTTTGCTGCTGGGACCGATGGTACGTCCCTTTCCCTCTGTAGCAGGCTGCGCAGGCCCTCTCTGGTGCTTCTCTGCTGGAGTCCACACCGGGCCCTGATGCTGCAGCTGTACCTTCGGGATGTTTATGGGCCAGGTGCTTGCAGCTCTCCTGCCCTTCGGATTCGGCTACCAGGGAGTATTTTAAGCCCTGGTGGCCACAGACTCCGATGTTCGAGTCTCTTCGCTGCCTCTCTGCTACTCCTGCTTCCCTGGGCCAAGCTACTCTAGCTCTAGGCCCCAGATCCACAGGACAGCACACTCTGCGTCTGCTCACTATCACTTCTCTCTACAGACTGACTGCTACTTCCTCCCTCAGGTCAGACTTGAGGAAGGCTCCCTGGAATTCCATGTTCAGAGCTCCCCCTGCTGGCCGGAGGGAGAACTGCGTTGGATGTTAAACTTGCTGGCCAATGGACCTCCCCATTACCTCCAGGCTCAGCATTACCCCTTTGGGAGGGCAATGCTGTTGTGGCGACCAGGTCCTGGGGCGCCACACTCCCCCTTAGTTAAATTCAGTACTCCCGGACTGTAGAAAACAAAACAAGACATACATGTTACAACCTTAAACAACTATAAGAGTCCAGTGTGGCTCCCTGCCGGGTGTCCATTACACTGCTCCATGGGGGACCCGCCGCGATAAAACCCCCAACGTAGGCTCTGGGCGTGCGTCAGAGCATTGATGACCCCACTCCATGCACGCCGGACGGGTTTTTCTTCAGGGGTGCTGAGCACACTGGTGCTAACTATGTACAGCTAGGTGTTGGCCACCCCTAGTCCAGTGGCCCAATTGTCTATTTTCTCAATCAAAAAAGAAAAACATTTTATACACAACATTACAGACATTTCACATAACTATTTACATCCTAATAAGTACTCTTTCTTTTTACTCTCTATACCTTGGAGGGGGCTGTCCCCGAGTGCTGCGTTGAGACCTGCGTAGCTCTGGTGTTTGTCCCTGACTACTTGATGTGTCTTCTACCTCAGCACTACAGGTAGGCCTAACCCTGATAGGTAAGCGTGATGATTGCCTATGTGGTCTAAGAGTCGCCAAGGGTATGACAGGTTCACCACTGACAGGGGGTTGATTCTCCTGTTCCACTGCTGGCGTGTCATCTCGTGTTGGAGCGGACGGTTCTTTAGGTGGATCTGGAACCTCTTCTGTTTCTGGCTCGACCAACTGCGGGAACGTCAACACTGGTACCACTATGGCATTGTTTATTCGGGTCCAAGTTTTGGGGAATTTTCCAAGGATTGTTTGGATCATCTCTTCCTCTTTTTCTGGACTTTGGGGACTTTCTTGTACTTCTACTTCTTTTTGGATTCTGCACCGTTCGGGGCATGCTTTCAGGCGGTCTCGAGAAACTGCTTGATAGGTCTTGCCTTCATCTTTGCTTATGAGGCATACCTTACTATTGTCAAAGTTGGAGGGGATAATGGTGTAGGGTTCATTCTCCCACTGATCATCTAATTTATGCGCCCTCCGCTTTTTCTTGAGGACCTGTTCTCCAGGTGCTAAGGGAGTTGCTGGAGCTGTTTGATTGTAATGCTGCTCTTGTCTCGTTCTTGCTTGAGACAGGCTCCTTTCTACGCATTCCTGGACCTTGCGGTACTGCTGTTGTCGCTCTGTATCCCAATCTTCTATCTCCTGAACCGCTTCAGGTGACACAGTCCCCATCTCAAAGTCTACAGGTAACTTGCCAGGTCTTGCTCGCATCAGGTAAGCAGGGCTGCAGTTGGTCAAATTTACTGGGAAATGGTTGTACAGGTCTACCAGATCTGGTAACTTCTCTGGCCATTGGTTTCTTTCTTCCAGAGGTAGAGTCTTGAGCATATCAATAACCACATGGTTCATCTTCTCGCACAATTCATTGGTTTGGGGGTGGTACGGTGTGGTTCTGATTTTCTTACAACTGTACATGTTACAGAACTCTTGGAACACTTCTGCCTCGAATGCAGGACCTTGATCAGTCAGTACCCTTTCAGGGTAACCGTGAGGTCGACAAAAGTATGCCTGAAATGCTCTAGCGGCTGTTCTGGCTGTCTGGTTCTTCACGGGCACTACTACCAGGAAACGAGAGTAATGGTCCACAATGGTGAGGGCGTACACATAGCCTGACCGGCTTGGTGTTAACTTCACGTGGTCCAGAGCCACCAACTCCAGGGGCTGCTTCGTGACAATTGGCTGTAGGGGAGACCTCTGGCTGGCATCATCTTTCCGCCTCAGATTACACGGACCACAGTCTCGGCACCACTTCTCGACTGTCTTTCTCATGTGCACCCAGTAGAACCGATCACGGAGTAGGGTCTCCAACTTCTTCCACCCGAAGTGTCCTGCGTTATCATGATAAGCAGCAAGGACCATTGGAGCATCCCTCTGTGGGACCACTATCTGCCAGACGAGTTCATTCGTTCGCCAGTTGACATATCTCTTGCAGAGCTTGTCTTGGTATGTGAACAGTCGTCCCCTCTCCTTCCACAGCTGCTGGGCTTCTTCTGGAGCATCTGGGCCAAGATGGGTCTCAGCTTGTGGTAGCTTTTCTTTGACCAATAGCACGGCCGGGTCACCGTTCTGTGTCTCTTCACAATTATGGTGGAGTAATGGGTTGACCGAGACCTCGTGCTGGCTCGAGCGCTTCACTCCTACAGCATGCTCACACTGGGAAACACCTTGGTGATGGAAAGCCGGTAACTCTATCTCTTCGAGTTCATCCAGGTCTTCTCCAGAATCGGGTAAGTGAGGCATTCTGGACAGCGCATCAGCATTGTTATTCTTCTTGCCAGCCCGGTACTTGATGGTAAAGTCAAAGTTAGACAGCCGGGCCATCCATCGCTGTTCCAACGCACCTAACTTGGCTGTTGCCAGATGTGTCAACGGATTGTTGTCCGTGAAGATGGTGAACTTGGCCGATGCCAGATAGTGCTTGAAGCGTTCAGTCACTGCCCAAACAATAGCGAGGAACTCCAGCTTGAAGGAACTGTAGTTTTCTGGATTCCTTTCTGTGGGCCGAAGCTTCCTACTGGCGTAAGCTATCACCTTCTCTCTGCCTCCCTGCACCTGGGACAGAACTGCTCCCAGTCCCACATTGCTGGCGTCTGTATACCGTACAAACGGCTGGCTGTAGTCAGGGTAGGCCAGAATTTCTTCTCCCGTGAGAGCCCCTTTCAGCCGGACAAAGGATGTTTCTATTTGGCTGCTCCATTCAAATGGAGGGCTCTGCTTCTTAGCCTGCTTTGGCTGGCCCACCAGGAGATCTTGAAGGGGCGCTGCTATCTTTGTGAAACCATTAATGAACCTTCGGTAGTAGCCCACCAGCCCAAGGAACTGCCGCACCTCCTTTACCGTGGTGGGTCTTGGCCAGTCCTTGATTACGGTGACTTTCTCCGGATCAGGTGCCACACCTTCTGCGCTGACCACATGACCCAGGTACTGTACCTTTTGGCTTCAAGAGGTGACATTTGGACGGCTTTATCTTCAGGCCATATTTCGACAAGAACTCAAACACTTCTGCTAAGTGCCTCAGGTGGTCTTCATAAGTCTTGGAGTAGACTATGACGTCATCCAGGTACAACAGCACGGTTTCAAAGTTGTGGTGGCCCAAGCAGCACTCCATCAACCTTTGGAATGTCCCTGGGGCGTTGCAGAGCCCGAATGGCATACAGTTGAACTCGCAGAGGCCCATTGGTGTCGTGAATGCCAATACCCACTGGTGAGATCCAAGGTGGAGAAATAGTTAGCTGACTTTAAGGCTGTTAGTGACTCCTCTATTCTGGGTAGTGGATAAGCATCTTTATGTGTAATGCGGTTAATTTGCCTGTAATCTACGCACATTCTCATTGTACCATCTTTTTTCTTTACGAGCACCAGTGGAGCTGCCCAAGGGCTACAACTATCTCTGATAACCCCAGCCTCCTTCATTTCCAGGGCGGTATCTCTCTTTAATGGGATGATGATCACCCGTGGGGATTTGATGTTTAACCCCTTTCACCTGCCCAAAATCTAGGGGGTGTTTGCTGAAGACCCGCTCGTACTCCTGTACCACCCAGTAAACCCCATGCTTTTGGTGTGAGGGGGTGGAGTCTGTGCCCACATGTAATTTTTGGCACCAGTCTTCCAGCTGCCCCTTGGAGCCATTGTCTTCCGCCTGGTCGGACGGGATCAAGGGTTCCACTGCTTTGATGGTATTGTTGCTGACAGTGTACAGTTTTGCTACAGTGGCGTACCGGGGCAATTTGGCTTCCTCCTCCCCACAATTCAGGACACAGACGGGCACTCTCCCCTTGCGAACGTCTGCTACCCTTCTGGCTATCAGGACTCCAGGCCTACTGTCTGAATACACCGGTTCTACCAAGGCATGGTAATCCTGACCCTTGAGGCCTATTGCTGCCCGACACCATATCAACATTTCACTTCTTGGGGGTATTGCAATGGGGAGGGGGTCACTTACCCTCACACTGCCAATTTCTCCTCCAGCCAGCTCTACCTGCTGCCTCCTCATCAGGGCTCTGATCTCCCTCTGTAGGGCACGCTGCTGCCCGGAGCTGGCAGTTTCAGACGCCTGTTGCAACAAAATTATCACTTCGGCAATACAATTTTCTATCACATTTGTACCAATGGTTAGCAGTGGGTCAGATTCTTTGCGATCAATATCTACAATTATCATCCCCTGACATGGCAATTCTACCCGCCCCACTTTAATGGTTACTTCTTTATACCCAATTTGAGGTAAGGGCTGACCATTACTGGCCACAATTGTTAAATCATCATCTGGGCCATGGTCAATGTCTGAATCAGCCCAGTATCTTTTGTACAGTTTATAAGGGATGGTTGTTACCTGGGACCCCGTATCCAGGAGGGCATTCAAAGGGATCCCATCCAGCACAATAAGAAGGACCGGTCGTCCTCCCACATACTTGCTGCGGCTGGGGGTTGAGCCGGGCTTCCTTACACCTGGGGGTTGGCTCCTGGCACCAGGCTCGGCCCATTTAAAGGACAGTGTCGTGCAATGTGGCCCGCCTGGCTGCAGCGGCGGCAGATCGGTTGTCCCGTTGAATCATACCGGTCTGTATCTTTTCCTCGGGTCGGCGGAATCCTCCTCTGTCGCATCTATGGGACGTCATCAGGGCTGGAGGCCAACTCGATTCTTGCAGGCGATGGGGTCACTTGTAGAGACTGCACGGTCTTGGCAAGGGCAGCTACAGTCTTGGTCAGCTCCTGGACCTGCTGTCTGAGCTCTGCAGTGGGATCCTTATCCAGGGACTGCGCCTCAGCCCCTGCAGCGGCTCGTGTTGCAGGCACCACCCCGGGGTACGTGATAGCAAGAGGCCGGAGGGGTACTGGGTCATTCGTTGTAGATTCTCTCAGTACCCGGATGGCCTGGTCCTTAAACTTTGCAAAGTCCAGAGCAGGGTTCTGCAGGACCATGATACGCAGCTGGGTCCTGTGGGCATCTGACAGGAGCCCCTCTATGAACTGCTCAGTTAGGAGTTTGTCTTCTTCACGTACACTCTCTGGGTCCACCTGTTTAACTGCTTTCAGGGCCTCCTGCAAGTTTAAGGCATAGTCCCGTATGCTGTCTGTGGCCCGTTGTTTGCACCCAAAGAATCTCATCTTTATTTCTGCTGCGGTGCGGGTGTCAAAAGTACTCTTTAGCTTGGCCAGTATCTGGGTTGCTGTCCCTTTATCTCTATCAGGCCAGGACTTCACTTCACGCTGGGCCGCGCCGGCTAGCTGCCCCATTAATATGCCCACCTTCTGGCTCTCAGTCAGCGGATACACCCGGAACAAGCTGTGCAGACTTTCTCTGAAGTCGCTCAAGGTATGGGACTCCCCGGAGTACTGCGGCAGCCATTCCGCTCCCGGGATGTACGGCATTGTGATCGGCATTACCGGCGCTACAGCGGGGGCTGGGGCGACGGCGACTGGGATTGCTTCGGCTGGTGCCGCGGCGTCTCGGGCTATGGTAGCCACCTGCCCTCCCTCCGAGTCGGACATCTTCTTCCCCCTTAGTGAACCTTACCAGGCTCCGTTCACTTTTCAAATTCCCTTCTGGGTCGCACGGGGTTAACAGCGCTCTGCTCTGATGGCGCGCTCCCTTCGCGCTCTTTGTCAGGCACGCCCCCCTTCTTCCTGCGCTCGGCGAGGCTAATGGCGGCGGCAGTTTGCAAACAGTAACGCAGTCTTTTAAGCACAGTTTCTGCCGGCGCACAGTACCCGGTGGGACCGGGCACGAAATCCTGTTCGTGATGCCAAAATTTGACTCGCCCACCCCAGGGCTATGGGACACCCGGTGCCGGGCCGGACTAGTCCGGTGGTAGTCAGTGGTGGCTGGGCCCGGCTCCGTGGCCCTGGTGGGTGTCAGTAGAATATGTGGCTTGATGAATAAAGTTTGTGTTCGTGACGCCACCTGTGGTCTGCGGCTATTAAGCCGCCGCTGCTGTGTGAGGCCTCCGGGGTGATGATATAGCAGCAATGGTGGTACTGCTCCCCACAGGTGGAGCGGAGCCCCGGGGACACTGTTAGTGCTCGTGAAAGTCTATGGTGTTGTGTGGCTAACACGGTACAGGGCCGACAGGCAATGAAAGAACCAGGCACAAACAACAGTCTCTTTACCTTTTCCTCTTTTACTTTGGGAACAGTCCAGTCCTGGGAGACCGTTACAGGTGGTGATGGGGATCCGGTCGGCCTGGAAGTACTTGGGGTGATCTTTCTGGCCAGCTGAGTATGAGGCCTACTCCTGTGCTTTTCTTTGTTATGATAGGACCCTGCTTCTCTGAATCCAGCAATGGCCCTCTTTGCTGCTGGGACCGATGGTACGTCCCTTTCCCTCTGTAGCAGGCTGCGCAGGCCCTCTCTGGTGCTTCTCTGCTGGAGTCCACACTGGGCCCTGATGCTGCCGCTGTACCTTCGGGATGTTTATGGGCCAGGTGCTTGCAGCTCTCCTGCCCTTCGGATTCGGCTACCAGGGAGTATTTTAAGCCCTGGTGGCCACAGACTCCGATGTCCGAGTCTCTTCGCTGCCTCTCTGCTACTCCTGCTTCCCTGGGCCAAGCTACTCTAGCTCTAGGCCCCAGATCCACAGAACAGCACACTCTGCGTCTGCTCACTATCACTTCACTCCACAGACTGACTGCTACTTCCTCCCTCAGGTCAGACTTGAGGAAGGCTCCCTGGAATTCCAGGTTCAGAGCTCCCCCTGCTGGCCGGAGGGAGAACTGCGTTGGATGTTAAACTTGCTGGCCAATGGACCTCCCCGTTACCTCCAGGCTCAGCATTAACCCTTTGGGAGGGCAATGCTGTTGTGGCGACCAGGTCCTGGGGCACCACAAAGGCAACAGTCCGACCGTTAAGGGGAGACACCGCCACCGCCAAGGCACCAGTTTCCCAGGGCCAGCGCCTGCGGGCAAGAGAGGGATTCCTCCGGCCCATATCCAAGCCGGGGAGCGGGTAATCGGTGGGAACCCATCGCTACCAAAAAGACTTTACATAGGTGCATGGAAGAGACCGTCACCGCTAACTGCAGGGAACAGCAGCACCGTAACCGTCCGAGGGACCCGTCCAACCAGCCGTTTGTTTACCGAGAACTGTGTCGTGTTTACTGACTGAGTGAGTACCTCCGTGCCGTGCGGCACAGCTCTGCCCCTGCGCCCCTGCACCTCCACAGGCCCCATACCCGCCTGTCCACCGTACCAACCCCATCACTGGGCCCCGGGACCACCAAACCCCCTACCCACGGAGGGGCAAATCAACAACTGGCTGCTCCAAACCATCACTCCCGGGCTCCCCAGACAGAGCAGCGGTGGTGTCCACTTAATCACCACAACCGTGGGTGGCGTCACGGACAATAAACTATCCCAAAACCCAATCCCCTTTCACTCACGGGCGAGGAGCGCCGCTCGAGTCCCCGGGATCCGGCCCATCGCTCGAGCCACCGAGCAGCAGCAGCAGCAGGCCGCAGCAGCCGCAGCGGCAGCCGGACCCGAGCAGTGGGAGAGCGCGGCGTCCCCTCCTCCGCCCGCGACACATGCAGATAGGTGCATGTAAACAGACACATGCATATGTTCACACAGACATGCACATGTTCATACAGACATGCACACGACTGCAGACATGCACACATATAAAAACTGTAGACAGACAGATGCACGCACACATACAGACATGCTGAAAAACGCAGCCAGACACATCCACACACACAGACGTACATTTGTAGACAGGCAAACACATGCACAAGAAAAAACACAAGCACAAGCATGCACACACACATAGGCACATACATGCACACAGAATACAGTCAGGCCCATGCACAGACAAGCACAAATACATAAACACACAGGCACACCCATGCACTGACATGCAGAAGAACGCAGAAAGGCACATGTACTAATGTACAGACATACATACACACACACATGTACACAGATTATACTCGTTTATACAAAAAAAGGCATATAAACAGACATATAATAATATAATATTTATTCATTTATATAGTGCTATTAATTCCACAGAGCTTTACAGACATTAGCAACACTGTCCCCACTGGGGCTCACAATCTAAGTTCCCTATCAGTATGTTTTTGGAGTGTGGGAGGAAACCGGAGCACCCGGAGGAAACCCACACAAACACGGGGAGAACATACAAACTCCTTGCAGATGGTGTCCTGGGTGGGATTTGAACCCAGGACCCCAGTGCTGCAAGAATGCAGTGCTAACCACTGAGCCACCATGCTGCCCTGTACATATACACACACAGAGGAGTTCTTACCTTCTCCCGGCTTGTCTCCAGCCTGGCCCGCAGGCTCCACTGATGATCCTCTTCGGCGGAAAGGAGCAGTGCTGGGAGCACTGCCTGATGTCACAGCAGACGCGGCCGCATCTATTAACTGTCAATTGGCCGGGGTAGTACACAAACAATTGCATCCTCATTGCAGCCCCAGCCGACATAGAAACAGACACTGATAGAGCCGCCAGGCTCCTAGCACTGCCACTGGTGAAGCCACCAGGGACCATGACACTGCAGCTTATGAAGCTGCCTGGGGCACCCTGTGCTATCCCAGCTTGCAGCAACCAGCCTGCGACTCTATGTGAAGCATGGGGTGCCGCTAAGGACCTGGGGCCTACCGGGGGATACCCCTGCACCCAGGTGGCCCAGTACAACCCTTCCCGCATATATTTTGAAGCAGAAGACACATTAAGAAAATGCTACCAATGTTTTTCCTAAAGCATCTTTTTTGTCAGATATCTTGTAATTTTTTAGGATTTTTTTTACAGTATAAGGCCTTGTGCGCACTAGACGGAATTTCCCGCAGATTATCCGCGGATTTGCTGCATGTTTCGGTGCAGAAAATGTTTATAACATCTCTGCAGTGATTCACCAGCAAATCCTATGGGGAAAAAAAATGCTGTGCGCACTAGGCGGATTTTGACAGCTGCATGTTTTGCTGTGGGATTCCCGCAGCAAAAACAATTACATGTCACTTCTTTTCTGCAGGTAGCTGCGGGACTGGCTACCGGAGGAATCTCCAGTAATACCAGTCCTGGCCGCGGTTACCTGCACTGAACTCCGGAGCTGTCACCTGAGCTCCGGAGTGCAGCGTAGACTAAACTGCGAGCGCCGAGTGATTGTTTCCCCGGCGATTGCAGTTTAGATCAGGTTGGGCTGATCTGCGGAGCTCAGGTGACAGCTGTAGAGAGGCCGGGCTGCACTCCGGAGCTGTCACCTGAGCTCCGGAGATCAGCCCGGCCTGAACTAAATGGCAATCGCCGGGGAATCAATCACTCGGCGCTCGCAGTTTTAGTCTAGGCTGCAATCGCCGGGGAATTAATCACTCGGCACTTGCAGTTTAGTGTAGTCTGCATTCCGGAGCTCAGGTGGGAGCTCCGGAGTTCAGTGCAGGTAACCGCGGCCAGGCTTGGTATTACTGGAGATTCCTCCAGTAGCCAGTCCGACGCTGGCTGCGGCATTTCCGCACCAAATTCGCATCCAAATCCGCAGCAAAAGAAGAAAAAGAAGCTTTGCTTCTATTTTGTTAGAGGAGCTCTGATTGGTTGCTATATGCAAAGAAGGACATTGTTAGTATAGGACAGCTTATCTGTGAGTTAATATCATTTCTGTGGTGACACTTAGCCAACACTGATGTAGAGGTTAATGTAAATTACATGACCTTTCCTGTATACTAATTGAGTGGGGTTTTATATACAATTTGAGTGGACAATAGTTGTCAGACACTAAAGCGGTCTTTACACGCTACGATATCGTTAATGAATTATCGTCGGGGTCACGGTGTTTGTGACGCACATCCAGCGTCATTAATGATATCGTAGTGTGTGACACTTATGAGTGACCTTAAACGATCGCAAAAGCGGTCAAAATTGTTTACCGCGGAGAGGTCGTCCTGAAACAAAAAATCGTTTTCTGCTTATTAGCGATGTTGTTCGTCGTTACTGCGGCAGCACACATCGCTATGTGTGACACCGCAGGAGCGACTAACATCTCCTTACCTGCCTCCACCGGCAATGCGGAAGTAAAGGAGGTGGGCGGGATGTTACGTCCCGCTCATCTCCGCCCCTCCGCTTCTATTGGACGCCTGCCGTGTGACGTCGCTGTGATGCCACATGAACCGCCCCCTTAGAAAGGAGGCAGATCGCCGGCCAGAGAGACATCGCAGGGCAGGTAAGTGCGTGTGACGGGGTTAAGCGAGGTTGTGCGGCACGGGCAGCGATTTGCCCATGTCTTACAACCGACGGGGGCGGGTGCGATCGCTTGCGATCTCGCTAGCGAGATCGCAGCGTGTAAAGCCCGCTTAAGAGAAAAGCTGTATTACGGCTCAATAACCAATCTGAAGAAAGGGAAGCAAGGCTGACAGACATGACTATGTTTTGAAGGGAAATTGTCACCCCGCACTTTACAGTTATTCGCCAAAAAAAAACAACTGTCACTCTCACATTTCCGAAGATCCATGCGGTGAGTGTCCGGAGTGTAGGCGTAGACCCACTGGATCAATAGGGGATTCCTGGACTTAACCTTCAGCAGAGGGAGGGGCCTAACTAAGCGCCTGCCGCGAGGTAGGACGCCAGGTGCCACTCCCAGGGCAAGGAACTGGGACTGTGGCAGCTGAGCGGGCCAGGGCGACAGCAGGACTGGGGGAACAGGAATTTAGAGCAAAGTCCTGAAGAGGAACGGTCAGGGTAAGCACCAGCAGACATCAGGCACAAGATACCAGCAGTAGGACCTCGGGCACAGGTCCTCAGGCACAGGTCATGGACATCGGTTCAGGCTCCAAACATCGGGCAGAGGACATCAGACTTGAGACATCAAGGTACAGCAGGCAAAGACCACAACAGGACGGCACAGGAACAATAAGCATGGACTGCAAAAGGGTGGTGTGGGCACACCAGGTGTGAACCTCAGCAGGGTGATGTCAGCACAGCAGGTACTTTCAAACTTCAAGTAACATATAAACAGGACTTTATTCACAGGATACAGCAGGACTACGGGTATATCCTACAACAGAATATCAGGTAACACAGCAGTACTTCGGGTACATCACATGGCAGGATAACAGGGTACATGACACGGCAGGATATCAGGGTACATCACATGGCAGGATGTCAGGGTAATCACATGGCAGGATATAAGGGTAATCATATGGCATGAACACAAATACAGGACACAGGACCATACTGGAGTCCAGGGGGATTGCCAGTAACTGGATATGCCGGTCCCTGAATACGCAGGTAACTGAGCACGCCGGGACAATGATTCACCAGGCTACAGGCAGAATACCAGATTCAGACAAGTGACTGGACTCAGGGAGTATAATGGACTCAGGAGGAGAAGACAGCAGCTCTTACAAAAACACATACAGTTCTGCCCCTCCTATCGGGGGCTAGAACCTTAAATAGTTGATTCCTCCCAGCAATAGGCTGGGGACACTTTAGCAAGGTGCGCACATCTCCCTATAAAAGATTAGGAAGTGTGCGCTCGCGCCCCCTAGGCTGGAGAGCCGACCATCATATAGCAACCAATCACAGCTCTGCTTCTATTTTGCTCTAGGTCATTAATAGGAGTGCTGATTGGTTGCTATAGGTAACGAAGAACATTTTTAGTATAAGACAGCTTATGTGTAAGGTAATATGATTTCTGTGGTGACACTTAGGGGTACTTTACACGCAGTGACATCGCTAGCAGTTGCTAGTGATGTCGAGCGTGATAGCTCCCGCCCCCGTCGCTCGTGCGACATTTGGCGCTCGCTGCTGTAGCAAACATTATCGCTACGGGAGCGTCACACGCACATACCTGTGCAGCGATGTCACTGTGACCACCGAACAATCCCTCCCTCAAGGGGGACAGCGTTCGGCGTCATTGCGACGTCACTGCCGCGTCACTAAGCGGCCGGCCAATAGATGCGGAGATGAGCGGGACGTAACATCACGCCCACCTTCTTCTTTCCACATTGCCAGTGGACGCAGGTAAGGAGATGTTCGTCGCTCCCGCGGTGTCACACATAGCGATGTGTGATGCCGCAGGAACGACGAACAACATTGTACCGGTGGCAGTAACGATATTAAGGAAATGAATGACGTGTCAACGATCATCGTTTTGGATCGATTTTGCGATCGTTGATTGTCGCTCATTAGTGTTACACGCTGCGATGTCGCTACCGGCGCCGGATGTGCTTCACTAACGATGTGACCCCGACGATATATCGGTAGCGATGTCGCAGCGTTTAAAGTACCCCTTAGCCAACGCTGTTGTAGAGGCTGATGTAAGTCATATGACCTTATCTGTATACTAATTGTGTGGGGTTTTATATTCTGTCAATTACAGACAATAATGCCCTGTACAAAAAGAAAATTAATTGAACGATTATTGTAAGAGAAAAGCCATATTACGGCTCAATGACCAACCATGACCAACCTGAAGAAAGGGAAGCAATACTTACAGACAAGTGAACAAGAGCTGATTCCTCAAGGGCCAATGAAACATACAGTATCAGCAGAGAGAAGCTAGGCTGGCAAACAAGCGAACAAGAGCTGATTCCTCAAGGGCAACAGAAACATCATAGCAGACTAAAACAAGACTAAAGGGGGCTTTACACGCTACGATATCGTTAATGTTTTGTCGTCGGGGTCAAGTTGTTAGTGACGCATATCCAGCGTCATTAACGATATCACAGCGTGTGACACTGACCAGCGACCTTAAGCGACCTCAAAAATGGTGAAAATCGTTCACCATGGAGAGGTCGTCCCAAACTCAAAAATCGGTAAGGGTTGGTGGTTCATCGCTCATGCGGCAGCACACATCGCTATGTGTGACACCGCAGGAGCGAGGAACATCTCCTTACCTGCCGCTGGCCACAATGCGGAAGGAAGGAGGTGGGCGGGATGTTACGTCCTGCTCATCTCCGCCCCTCCGCTTTGATTGGCCGGGCGCTTAGTGACGTCGCGGTGACGTCGCTGTGATGCCAAACGTCCCTCCCCCTTGAAGGAGGGATTGTTCGGCAGTCACAGCGCCGACGCCGACCAGGTAAGTATGTGTGACGCTGCCGTAGCGATAATGTTTGCTACGGCAGCGATCACAAACAATCGCATGCGCGACGGGGGCGGGTACTTACACACTCGCTATCGCTACAAATTGCTAGCGATATTGCTACCGTGTAAAGCCCCCTTAACAGACAAGAGAACAAGAGCTGCTTCCTCGAGAGCCACCGAAACATCTCAGCAGAGAGAAGAACGGCTTATCAGTATGAGAATCAGAATTGTTTCCACCAGGACACAGGAAAAGGTTGGGAATTTGAAACACTCTGCCTTTTGCTACTCTGCTCTGCCCCTGCAGCGGTCGAACCACTCGGATCCGGGGTCTACTGTGGCTCGAGGGTCTCCGGACTTGGAGGCTCTCAGCCACTTCAAATGAAAAGGGGATATTTACAGGGGATAAGAGCTCATGATGCCACCCGTAGTTATCGGGAAGGGGAGTACCGCCGCTGCCGATGGGAGTACACGGAGAAGATGGAGTGGGGCAGCCAGATGACGTTCCCTCCACGAATAGGGTAGGCCCCGGGACTCTGGATGGTGATGGTATAGGCGGAACGTAGTGCAAGTTGGAAGCAGGGGAGGACAGCGTACTCACTCATGTATTGTTAGTAGTGATGCGACCGCAAAGCAGACTCCGACATCAAGGTAAACCAAGACTCTGTGTGCCGCTGCCTCTCTGGGGGAGCTCATCCGGGAATCCGCTCCCTTTGATGTTGCTGGTGGTCTTGACCTGCCTCCTTACACTAATTTTAGATGTTTTCCAATGACCCCTCAGCTTGAAACTTTCAGGGTCCCGATCCCCACTATTGGGTAGGGAAGCTGTGCTCTTGATGGCTGACACTTGGGATTTCAGTGGGCTGCATGGGTTGGAAAGCCCTATCCCCCTCGTTGTGTTGGTGCCTTTGATCTATGAGCTCTTGGGACAGTTCATAGAGATACTATCCTCCACAGGTTAATTATCAGGTTGTGTGAAGCTACTCCCTGATCTAGTGTCCAGTACCCCGCCGTGCTCGGTACCGGTTCAGTTATTAGGTACTCCAGTGCCAACCGTTCTCCAAAACTAAGTGTGGCTCCTTTCTCCAATACCCTGTGACCGGGTCTCCGACTTCTCCGGTCCCAGACCACCGTCTGCAACCTATCCAACGTATCCCATGGAGCTCCAACTCCCCTAGCTCCTCACTCTCTGAGGGCTACCACTGCTCTAATTGTGTCCCTCCCGCCAGTCTGTCAGACCCCCAGGTGGGTGGCCCTATTCCAGCTAGACCGCCTACTGGTGTGCCTGACAAGGTGTGGTGTAAGGTGACTAGAATTTGAATGCTGGTGGATGCAACATCAAATGTCAGGATCCCAGAACCATGAGGGGTTGAGTCCTGCACCAATAGCTATAGAGTGCAGTACCCTGTGACACCCTGACTAGTTTTGGGGCGTCACACTACCATCCAGACATCAACTCTCAGGATAATCCAATTGTTAATTAACATAGGGAAAATGAATGTGCTCTGCATGTACTGCAATGCCCTGAAATGGAAAGATTAACTGCCAAGTTTATGCTGTGCAAATGGCAAGGTAAAACCTCTTCCTCTTGTCAGCACCTGATCCCCTGAAGTCTCTGATGCAACATCAGGACGTACGGCTCCTGCTTCCAAATTACTTCATTTGGTGCAACAAGAGAAGTTTTTACAACTGGATTGATGCCCACATTCAAAGTTCAAGGACAGGTTTACCACTCAGTTGGATCACTGCTTCCAAAAGGATAAAAACCTGAATTTTTTTCTACTCTACTTCATGGGAAATGTTGAAGCAGAGGCTCAGTAGAGATGCTCTTGAATTCCAAACACTCAACTTGATATCACCAACTTGCAGCAGTTCTTTCACTTAAATAATCCATATGTTCAACTTTTCATGACTGCACTTGAATGCATGCCAAGTGACGATTGCAAAGTTCTAATTAGAGCTGACAAAACTCCATAAGGTGAGCATCAGCGACATTTTAATGCCCCCACATTTGATGAGGTAGCTATTTTGATTGTGGGAAATGAGTTTCAAAACTGTGACATTGTGCTTCACAGAAGGAACAATGGTTTGCAACAGGTGGCAGAAACTCACAGGTCCTACATACCTCCCAACTTTTAAAGAAGGGAAAGAGGGACAAAGTTTGTGGCGCGCAACGCGCGCCGTGGCAATTTTTAGGCCACGCCCCCAACCACACCCATTTTACAAACAGCCACACCCATATCCACCCCCCATCCACACCCATCCAGCAAACTGAAACTGCAGAAGCTGTCCGTGATCGCTCTGAGCCGCGACAGATCAGCAATATGCAGAACAGTCAGGGAGTTAACTACAGGGTGTGCAGGCGGCTAGGACGCAGGAAGAGAGCTGAACAGGGTGTGCAGGCAGCTAGGACCCAGGAGGAGAGCTGAACAGGGTGTGCAGGCAGCTAGGACCCAGGAAGAGAGCTGAACAGGGTGTGCAGGCAGCTAGGACCCAGGAGGAGAGCTGAACAGGGTGTGCAGGCAGCAAGGACCCAGGAGGAGAGCTGAACAGGGTGTGCAGGCAGCAAGGACCCAGGAGGAGAGATGAACAGGGTGTGCAGGCAGCTAGGACCCAGGAGGAGGGCTGAACAGGGTGTGCAGGCAGCTAGGACCCAGGAGGAGAGCTGAACAGGATGTGCAGGCAGCTAGGACCCAGGAGGAGAGCTGAACAGGGTGTGCAGGCAGCTAAGACCCAGGAGGAGAGCTGAACAGGGTGTGCAGGCAGCAAGGACCCAGGAGGAGAGCTGAACAGGGTGTTCAGGCAGCAAGGACCCAGGAGGAGAGCTGAACAAGGTGTGCAGGCAGCTAGGACCCAGGAGGAGAGCTGAACAGGGTGCGCAGGCAGCTAGGACCCAAGAGGAGAGCTGAACAGGGTGTGCAGGCAGCTAGGACCCAGGAGGAGAGCTGAACAGGGTGTGCAGGCAGCTAGGACCCAGGAGGAGAGCTGAAGAGGGTGTGCAGGCAACTAGGACCCAGGAGGAGAGCTGAACAGGGTGTGCAGGCAGCTAGGACCCAGAAGGAGGGCTGAACAGGGTGTGCAGGCAGCTAGGACCCAGGAGGAGGGCTGAACAGGGTGTGCAGGCAGCTAGGACCCAGGAGGAGAGCTGAACATGGTGTGCAGTTAAGGGTATGTTCACACATCAGGTTTTTGCTGTGCGGCACAATCTGGCGCTTTGCAGGAAAAATGCATCCGTTTTTTTTTGCCGCCGGGTGCGGTTTTTCCTCATAGACTTTTATTAGCACCGGATTGTGCCGCATGTACTTGCGTTTGATCCGTTTTTTGCCGGATGCGGCAAAAATCGTCATTCCGGCGGCCGCAAAGGACACAGAGAGGAACGGTTTTTTGCCAGCGGCAAAAAAATGCATGGCGCCGGGTGCGGCGCTGTGCGGCATGGTGCATAATGAAAGTCTTTGTGAGCCGGATATGGTGGCATGCTTCAAACGCCGGAAGCATGTACCGTATCTGATTTTTTACTTCTGAGCATGCCCAGAAGTGATATATAAATTCATTGCTTGTCAGAAAATCAATCACTCACTCACTCTCTCTCAAACTCTCTCACTCACTGACTGACTCACTAACTTATTCACTCACTCTCACCCACTCACCGATCACCGGTGCGGCGCTGCATGGCTGTCACACTGCTGGCGGCTTCTCCTGATTTGAAAATGCCGGCCGCCCATTATTCAATCTCGTATTCATTGCTTTCCCCACCCAACGGCGCCCATAATTGGTTGCAGTCAGACACGCCCCCACTCTGAGTGACAGCTGTCTCACTGCAACCAATCACAGCCGCCGGTGGGCGGGTCTATATTGTGCAGTAAAATAAATAAATAAATAATTTAAAAAAAAACGGCGTATGGTTCCCCATCAATTTTGATACCAGCCAAGATAAAGCCACACGGCTGAAGGCTGGTATTCTCAGGATGGGGAGCTCCACGTTATGGGGAGCCGTCCAGCCTAAAAATATCAGCCAGCAGCCGCCCGGAATTGCCGCATCCATTAGATGCGACAGTCCCGGGACTCTACCCGGCTCATCCCCAATTGCCCTGGTGCGGTGGCAATCGGGGTAATAAGGGGTTAATCATGGCAGTCGTCTATGAGACACCCCCAATGATTAACCTGTAAGTGAAAGTAAATAAACACATACACCCAAAAAAATCCTTTATTTGGAATAAAAGACAAAAAAACACCCTCTTTCACCATTTTATTAAAATCCTCAAATACCCCTCCAGGTCCGACATAATCCACAGAGGTCCCGCGACGCTCTCAGCTCTGCTACATGAAGCTGACAGGAACGGCAGTAGAACACTGCCTCTCTCTATCAGCTCCACGCAGCAACTGAAGGGATTCGCGCTGTCAGCGGTGACGTCACTGAGGTAATGCCGGGTTGTGTGCGGTGATGATGCGTGCATGGTAGTGCCGGCGTGTGCGGTGATGATGCATGTGGTAGTGCCTCCGTGTGCGGTGACAATGCATGTGGTAGTGCAGAGGTGTGCGGTGATGATGCGTGCGGGGTAGTGCCGGCGTGTGCGGTGATGATGCGTGCAGTAGTGCCTCCGTGTGCGGTGACAATGCATGCGGTAGTGCAGGGGTGTGCGGTGATGATGCGTGCAGGGTAGTGCCTGCATGTGCGGTGATAATGCATGCTGGGTAGTGCCGGCGTGTGCGGTGATAATGCGTGCGGTAGTGCAGGGGTGTGCGGTGATGATGTGTGTGAGGTAGTGCCTGCGTGTGCGATGATGATGCATGCTGGGTAGTGCCGGCGTGTGCGGTGATGATGCGTGTGAGGTAGTGCCTGCGTGTGCGGTGATGATGATGGGGGCGGTAGTACCGGTGTGTGCGGTGATGGTGGGGTCTCTCTCTCTCAGCATAAAAAAAAAAACGGATCCGTCGCATCAGTTTTTTCACAATCTGAGACGGATCCGTTGCATCAGGCACAAACCGGATTGTGTCTGATTGGAAAAAACTGTTGTGTGAACTTAGCCTAAGATGCATCAGCTCTGGGCGGAGCCACGGGATACAGCCCTCCCGCCCGGGGCAACGGGACAAACTCTCCAAATCATGATAGTCCCGCTGTAGCCGGGACGGTTGGGAGGTATGGGTCCAATGATGCACTGCAATATCCAATTATCTTTTGGCAGGGACAGGATGGCTATCACTTTGAAATACCTCAGACAGATCCTGCAACTGGCAACCTTTCAGGGAAAAAATGACAAGAGTTGCTGAGAAAAATCACATCCTCAAATGCAGACACCTCTTCCACCAATTCATCGTTGACATGTATGCAAAGATCGAGAGTGAACGTCTTCTGTATATCCAACTAAATCCAAAGAAGCTCAGAGCCAAGGAATACATTCACCTTACAGATGCTGTGGCAACTGATGCTGATCAAAATGAGTTGGGAAATGGTAAATGAGGTGTGCCGCCCCCTGCCAGCAGCCGAGCTGCTCGGATCCGGTGCTTGGTGGCTCGAGGGTCTCTGGACCCGGGATTCGTGCGGCCACTCAAAATGAAAGGGGGTATTTACAAGGGAGTTTATTAAGTTTGTGACGCCACCCGTGGTATGTGGTAATTAGGAGTACCATCTCTGCAGTTAGGAGTACCCGGGGATGATGGAATAGGGCAGCCAGGTGTTGTGACCCTCCACAGGTAGGGGGGAATACCCCGGGGCTCGGTGATGATGAGGGGAGTTCCATTGGGTGCAATGGGGTCACTTGCGTACTCACTCAGTCCATTAAGCTGACACTGACAACTGGATAAACCAAAGTTCTGGATACTGCTGCCGCTGAGGGGAGCTCTGTTCGGGTCCCATCCCTGATGGTGTTGCCTGGTGATCCATGAACTGCCTCTTGGCACTCAGTTTACTTCTTTGGTGGTCCCGCTAGTATAAAACTGGCCAGGTCCCGCTCCCCACTATGGCTAAGTGTGGGAGCTTGCTCTCAGAGTTCACGCTTGGGATTTTCTGGACCGTTTTGAGTTGAAAGTCCTATCCCCCTCGTTGCACTAGTACCCCGATTTTGGGGTGGGTTATGAACGGTTCCTGAAGACTCCGTTCTCCTCGGGTAAATTATTGGGTTGCCTGAAGCTATTCCCCGACCTAGGGTCGACGTACCCCGTCGTGCCTTGGACCCAGCCCGGTGATGGTGCAAGGCCGCTGACTGTTCTCCTTGACACAGCCGTGTCTCTTGCCACGATCCCCTGTGACTGGGGGTTCAGTTCCTCTAGGCCCAGTCTACCGTCTGCTACCTAGACTGTTTTCCCAGGAGCCCTGCTCCTGACCTCCTCTTACTTCCACTTCTCAGACTCTCTACTCCTCTACTGACACCCCTGACCTCCTTTCTCCAACGCTTCAGGTGGGCGACTCTATTCCACTCAAGCCGTCCACTGGTGTGTTTGGTGGGTGTGGTGCAGGGTGTATCTAGGGTTTTGATTAGCTGATGTAGGCAACACCATATAGTTAGGGACCCAAAACCAAGAAGGAGGTGGATACTGCACAGGAGGGCAGATTGTGAAATACCTTGTGACGACCTGATCGTCCAGGGGCATCACACTTCCATCAACTGTCACTGGAAGCCCACGACACATGCATGAAAACACACAAGATGCAATGACTTATGTGAGAAATGATGGCTGTCCAGATCTTTTTATTACCTTCTCTTGCAAGCCTGATTGGGAAAAAATCAGAGGGCACCTGTTACCAGGTCAGAAAACTATGAATCGCCGTGACATTATTGTTTGAGTTTTCAAAAGTCACAAAAATTATTAATTTAATCACAAAAGCAAACATTTATGGTGAGACACAGTGCTGGATGTATTCAGTCAAATGGCAAAAATGAGGCCTCCTCGTGCCCATATCTTGGTCTGGCTGAAACTAAAAATCTAGCCCACCGAAATTGACACTATCATCAGTGCTGAATTGACAGACCCTGAGAATGACCCATTGCTGTTTGACACCATTGCAGGACTTACAATAGAAAAATGAGAACTCCAGATAGAGTATAATATGACCAATTTACAATTAACCTCAACCCCTATTAAAAATATACGTTTTATCAATAATTGGTTAAAATTCCAAGGACACACAAACACAAAAATACCAGAAGCAGGTAACCCCTATATGGGAGTCGGTAAAGTATATATATATCTATCTCGTGGAAGGGGGGGGGGAGGACAAACCCTTGTAACCCTCAGGGGACTAGATGTCCATACCTGTCAACGGAGGGTATGACGCCTTGAGTTTCCGGGCGCCCCCGTTCCACAACTGCTTTCCCTCTTTCTCCTTACCCTAAAACCAGGGACAGTGCTCAAATAAAGGTAAATAGGGGGAAGTAAGATTGCCGCTCTCAAAATTTAAGTGGGGTTTGGTACACCAATATGTATTCAAGGCCTGATTACTGGCAATATGATATACAATCATAGGAGGTGATATTTAAGAAAACAAAATACCTGCAAACATTAGCCCATGTAATAATCCCTTATACCAAAAACATTCCAAAAGGGAGCTATCATGGTCCCTCCACAATCAGACCAAGACCATATGTTTTGCAGAGTTTACAGTACCACACATGAATGGTGCCTTACTGGGATACAATCAGTCCCAAGTAAATATAAAAGACACTAAAGGGAATATAAGGATAGTTTTACTTCCCTGAAAAAAGCAGGTCCTCATCCCTGCCTTGCCTCAAATACATGAATACATATTGGTGTACCAAACCCCAAACCTTTATTTGAGCACTGTCCCTGGTTTTAGGGTAAGGAGAAAGAGGGAAAGCTGTCGTGGAACGGGGGCGCCCGGAAACTCAAGGCGTCATACCCTCCGTTGACAGGTGGGGACATCTAGTCCCCTGAGGGTTACTAGGGTTTGTCCCCCCCCTTCCACGAGATAGATATATATATACTTTACCGACTCCCATATAGGGGTTACCTGGTTCTGGTATTTTTGTGTTTGTGTGTCCTTGGAATTTTAACCAATTATTAATAAAACGTATATTTTTAATAGGGGTTGAGGTTAATTGTAAATTGTTTGACACCATTGCAAAGAACTTAAGCGGGCTTTACACGCTACGATATTGCTACCAATTGCTAGCAATATCGTACGCAAAAGCACCCGCCCCTGTCGTGCATGCGATTTCGTGTGATCGCTGCCGCAGCGAACATTATCGCTACGGCAGCGTCACACGCACTTAACTGGTCGGCGTCATCGCTGTGACTGCCGAACAATCCCTCCCTCAAGGGGGAGGGACGTTCGGCATCACAGCGACGTCACCGCGACGTCACTAAGCGGCCGGCCAATCAAAGCGGAGGGGCGGAGATGAGCGGGATGTAACATCCCACCCACCTTCTTCCTTCCTCATTGCGGCCGGCGGCAGGTAAGGAGACGTTCCTCGCTCCTGCGGTGTCACACATAGCGATGAACCACATTGATAATCAACCATTACCGATTTTTGGTTTTGGGACGACCTCTCCATGGTGAACGATTTTCACCATTTTTCAGGTCGCTTAAGGTCGCTGGTAAGTGTCACACGCTGCGATATCGTTGATGACGCCGGATGTGCGTCACTAACAACGTGACCCCGACGATAAAACATTAACGATATCGTAGCGTGTAAAGCCCCCTTTAATGCATAGTCCCTGAGGGAACCTCATCAAAAATTGTCCCTGCATCCTTGCATGGTTGATGGCAGGTGTTCAAAGAATTACCCACGAAACCTTGTCCAAGAAACACAAACAGGACAAGGTGGATATGCAGTCTCAAAGACGAAAACCAGGGGATGGTTTCACAACAAACCTCAAAATGCGGGTTGGAACTTCACTCAGGCCTCCGACACACATCCGTGAAACATGTGCGTGTTTGGTCCGTTTCCGTATATACCGGAGACACGGACAAACGTGCACCAATGTTATGCTATGTTTGAGGTCACACGTGCGTTAATCCATATGGTCCGTGTGTCCATTTCCGTGATACGTATGTGTTTCCGTTTTGCACGGAAGCATGTCCGTTTTCTGCACGGAACACGCACACACGGACCCAAAAGAAGTCTATGGGTCCGTGAGCACACGTACGTGACACGGATGCATCTCCGTATGCTCAGTGTACGTGTTGTGCTTTTTTCTAGCGATGTCGGTCATTCTTTCTTTTTCTGTATATGTCAGTCAATCTCCCTCAGTCCGTCGTTCGGTCTCTCTGTCTTGTCTGTCCCTCTTTCAGTCTGTTGGTCAGTCTCCCCCCTCTCTCATACTCACCGTTCCCCGATCACCGGCGCGGCGCTGCACAGCTCTTAAAAAAACTCCAGCGGTTTTTACTATTTTGTAAAAGCCGGCCGCTCATTAATCAATCTCGTATTCCCTGCTTTCTCCGCCCACCGGCGCCTATGATTGGTTGCAGTGAGACATGCCCCCACGCTGAGTGACAGCTATCTCACTGCAACCAATCACAGCCGCCATTGGGCGTGTCAATATCGAGCAGGAAAATAAATAAATAATTAATTGTAAAAAAACAACGTGCGGTCCCCTCATTTTGATACCAGCCAGGGTAAAGTCAAACGGCTGAAGGCTGGTATTCTCAGGATGGGGAGCCCCACATTATGGGGAGCCCCCCAGCCTAACAATATCAGCCAGCAGCCGCCAAGAATAGCCGCATCCATTAGATGGGACAGTTCTGGGACTGTACCCGGCTCTTCCCGATTTGCCCTGGTGCGTTGGCAATCGGGGTAATAAGGAGTTAATGGCAGCAGCCCATAGCTGCTACTAAATCCAAGATTAATCATGTCAGGCGTCTCCCCGAGATACCTTCCATGATTAATCTGTAAGTTACAGTAAATAAACACATAAACCCGAAGAAATCCTTTATTTGGAATAATAAACACTAACAAATACCCTCTGTGACGACATGGACTCTCATGGGTTAAAGTTTCTTAACATTCAGTCAGACAGGATGATAGATTGTTTATAGACGGGGGATAAGTCCCTCATTGTTTTTACAAGACTCTTTTGGACTCATGTAATTGTGTTGGCCACTGAAAGCCAGACGTATTGTTTCTCCAGACTTTTCCAGTAATCATTGTATTGTAGTTGTGTATTGCTAATGTGATTACCTTAGTAGCTATTGTCTAGTCGGTGACTCCTTGACTACATGTATACCCTCAGTCTTTCTGTAGACATCATTTGGATGAACATTGTCTATGGAGCTTGAGATTCATCCAATGGGAGAGGCGCTCTTGTCCAACCAATCGATGAGGACGCAGTGTATCTAAGTGGAAGGCTGTGGCTATAAAAGGGACTTCTTTAAGCCACCAGGTTGTTAATGGATGCTGATGGATCCAGTCTAAGCTCTCAGGAGCTGACTAGAGGATCAGGATATCTTATGGCTTCAATCTAGGGACTCCGGTTCCGGTTGGAGACCATATCCACAGCCTAGGGATTTCGACTCCGGCTGCCAGGATTGTAACATCATACCAGGGCTACCTAAGGAGGACACTCAGGTTGGGACAGTTCAGTCACCTGTACAGACTTTGCAGACCTCACACAGCTTCCTAAATCTGGCGCTATTCCTTTCTCGGTGGGTGCCCGCCAAAAGCGGGGTGCTGCTGGATTGGAGTAAGTGGCCCTGGAAGCTCTGAGGCATGGACATTCTAAATCCCTGGTGAGCCAGCGGAAGGGTGAGACTCTGTTGCCTGTTACATTTGTGTTTTGCTGGTTATGTGTTATGTGCCGTTAATTGTTTGGGGATCCAATAAAGTCTAATTATTGTGGTTCCCTCACCCTGTGTTATCTGAGTAGTGTTACGCCCACGGTTAAGGAGGCCGGCGTTCAGTTTGGATGAGCCCTGAGCCACGCTGTCTTTCTAAAGGCGGCGGGTTTCAGTGGACGAGATCACTCACTGAGCCCCGTGTCTCCACACTCTCGTTCACCACTTTATTAAGCCCGAAAAAGCCATCCATGTCCGGCATAATCCACAGAGGTCCCGCGTCGCTTCCAGCTCTGCTACATGAAGGTGACAGGAGCAGCAGAAGAACTCCGCCGCTCCTGCCAGATCCACACAGCAACTGAGGTGAGCCGCGCGATCAGCGATGATGTCACTCAGGTTACTCGCGGCCAACTCTGGATCCTCCAACTGTGACTGCAAGTTGCCCGAGTGACCGCGATGAAGTCACAGGTGAGTTGCGGTCACGGGTGGAGGATCCAGCTAGCTGCGCTGCTCACTTCAGTGACTCAGGTGATTAGCGGTCACCGGTGAGTCCTGCACGGGTGACCGCTAATCAGTACACAGACACAGACAGAGCCGAGGTATGACAATCAAGTCGGGTGAAGTTCACCCGAGTTCATTCTTATCGCGCGTTGCTGTCTGCTGTCAGCGGGTATGTATCAATGACATTGTGCATCACACACGGAACATTTCACACGGACAACACACAGACGTGTCACTTACGTATCTCATGCACACACGGACATTCAACACGGCTAGCACACGCAATACACACGGATGCCACACGTACCATAAAACGGACTTGAAAACGGACCTGAAAATTGGACCGTATCACACGTGCGTGTTTTTCATGGATGTGTGTTGGAGGCCTCAAAGAGATAGAAATTGACAACAAGTGGGTGGTGCATTGCAATCATCTGCTCTGTAAACTTTTTCAGGCCCACATCAACGTTGAATCTTACCAATTCGTGAAATCAATCAAGTACATATGCAAATATGTCCACAAAGTAAGTGATCAAGCAGTTTTTGAATGTGAGAAAAATGGACCTATTATTGATGAAGTGCAGGCATTCCAGGTGGGCAGGTACATCAGCAGCAATGAAGCGGTTTGGAGAACACTAAGGTTCTTGATTCATGACCGCTACCCACCAGTTGTGCATCTCAGTATTCACTTAGAAAATGGACAGAGGATTTACTTTGATCTGATAAACTTACCATCAGCTTTTATCTACACAAAAAACCACCCTCTTGGTATTTTTTAAATTGTGTCAACAAGATCCATTTACAAAAACAATTCTCTATTGTGATATACCGAAGTACTACACTTGGAATGTATGCAGAAAAACATTGGAACAGAGGAAACAGGGGCTTGATGTTAAAGGCCATCCAGGTGTCAAAGCAAATGATACTCTTGGTCATGTCTTCACTGTTCGTCCGTCAAATGCAGAGTGCTTCTACCTGCATATATTACTTCATGTTGTCAAGGGCCCAACATCATTTTCTGACCTGAAGACTGTCGGAGGCCATGTCTGTGAAACATTTAGAGAAGCTTGCCAAAGACAAGGTCTTCTGAAAAGTGATGATGGACTCTGGGACATGACTCTCAGTGAAGCAGCAGCCACACAAATCACAAATGGATTAAGACACCTCTTTGCTATTCTTGTAACCTTTAACATTTCAAATCCCCTTCAGATTTGGACAAAAGACAAAACTGAACTCATTGAGGACATCCTCAATCAGGTTAAAAAGGAAAATCCTCAGCAAAGTCTGAACTTCACTGAAAACATTTTCAACAAAGGCTTAATTCTCCTTGATTAGGAAGGGACCAGGCACTGGGAACAGATTCGGGTACAAAAATAGGAACAGAATCGGGCATATAGATGAGTACCGATTGTCTAGCAGGATCCAGGGACCAGACAATGAGCTTGCAGCCACACTGTACACTGGCTACAGGAAACAATGTTGCACAGGCACCTCCCAACAGGGAACGATGCCTTAAATATCTGAAAGTATCCAGTCATAGGCTTGGAACACATCAGGAACTTACCTGGTACTTTCCAGGAATAAGCTGGGAACACATCAGGTGTGTGCGCACTGCACTCTTAGGCCTCTGGTACGTGTTTGACAGTTTTCTCACGTACCGGAGACACGTACACACGTGGACCTATGTATTCCTAATGGTATGGACACACGTAAGTATTTATGAACGAACGTATGTCTGTTCCGTACTTACGTGTGTCCTTGTGTTTCTAATGCTGACATGTCCATTATTCTCAGTCATCACGGGTGTCACACAGCCTGCACCCGTACAACACGGATGTAGTGTGATGCGGTCCCGTGTGACACGCGCCGGAGAAAACTCACGTGTCAGAGAAATAAAATAACAAATCTTTACTCACCGTCTCCTGCTTGCTGCCGACCGCCGCTCATTATGCTCATTTAATATTCACTTCACTGCAGCCGGAAGCATCGGGGAGTCGGCAGGGCTGGAGACCGAAGATCAGTACCCTGGACAGCAGCAAGGACCACATGAGTATGCAAATTACAGGCTCTCCATGTGTTATCGCGGATAGCACACGTAAAACACACGTGGCCCGCCGTACCGGAGACACATACTTACCAAACGCAACACGCAGGGGAAATACGTGTCTCGCGGCACGTGCGTGATTTTCACGTATGTGGGGCAGAGGCCTTAAGAGGTAGGGAGAGCATGCGCAAGAGCTAAGCGTGCACCTAGGAAATCCACGTGGCATGTGCGGGGTCCTGGAAACTAGGAGCTGTGGTAGGCACGGATGTGGGTGGAGAGAAGTGCGGTGAATACATCGGCGTCCTTGCCAATTAGTGCAGGACACACCGACGTTACACATGTATTACATATTCGTTAAGACTGGATTTCATCTGATCTAATTCACCTCCGATGCTTTTATTTTTACCTGTTCACAAAACACAACCTGTCAATGAGCAGCCATTGCTTCAGCCTGGAGTGCTATATTTCCTTTTAGCTCATTGTGTCATTATGTAAACTTTGCCAAACCAGATTCTTCTCAGGTTTCATGATGTGCGTTCATTTATATACATGGTAGCGTGTGAAAGTAGACTGAAAGATCAGTGAAGTCAGGAACTGTTCAAGCTAAACAGAATAAATTAGTTTAAGGTTTGTGCTAATATTACACTGGAAAACACTGACACTTTTAATTATGTGCTAAACAAGGGTACGAGAAATCTGATCCTTCCATAGACGATTGTGGTATTCAACTTACTAGTGTTATTTAGAAAATATTTTGTTTCAGTAAAATGCAACATTCTCGGAAAAGGTGAAACATCATCCAGCTTTATTTTTATACATTTCTAATAAACCACATGATATTCAGAATAAAAAGTGATATGAATGATGAAATATCATCTAGTTTGTAATTGAATACATTCTCACCTATGATACCTATAATTTCATAAGTCAGAAGCTTACAAATTGCTGCATTTTGGGGCAAGCATGTAATTGTAGAAAATTCAGTGTGTATTGCAATCTCAATACTATTTAGCTTTTGCAAATGTCTTAGTTCCTTCAGTTACATAAAGTAGCACAGTAGCCTCCCTACTCCAAGCTACTGACTAGATCACGTCAAGAAAAAAAAATACCGGATGTCCAGCCAACATTCTGCATCAGTCTGGGATGGCTACTAATGTGGCCCAAGAAAGGTTTCCAGGCATAGTGGGCCACCAGTTCAGATTTTGTTTGTCACCGGCACTTTAATTTTTGTGCAAAGAACTGTGCATACAGCATTCTATACTGAACATGGCTGCACACAGAAGACTAGATTAAGGCGGGCTTTGCACACTACGACATCGCAGGCCGATGCTGCGATGCCGAGTGCGATAGTGCCCGCCCCCGTCGCAGCAGCGATATGTGGTGATAGCTGGCGTAGCGAAAGTTATCGCTACGCCAGCTTCACACACACACTCACCTGCCGTGCGACGTCCCTGTGGCCGGCGACCCGCCTCCTTGTTAAGGGGGCGGGTCGTGCGGCGTCACTGCGACGTCACACGGCAGGCGGCCAATCAGAGCGGAGGGGCGGAGATGAGCAGGATGTAAACATCCTGCCCACCTCCTTCCTTCCGCATATCCTACGGAAGCCGCAGTGAGGCCGGTAGGAGACGTTCCTCGCTCCTGCGACTTCACACACAGCGATGTGTGCGGCCGCAGGAGCGAGGAACAACATCGGACCATTGCGTCAGCGTAATTATGAATTACGCCGACGCTGTACCGATGATACGATTACGACGCTTTTGCGCTCGTTAATCGTATCATCCAGCCTTTACACACTGCGATGTCGCATGCGATGCCGGAAGTGCGTCATTTTCAATTTGACCCCACCGACATCGCACCTGCGATGTCGCAGTGTGCAAAGTGCCCCTAAGTCTGACAATGGCCAGTGCCGGCCTCAGGACGTTTCTTCTGGGCTGAGTTAGCAAGCTCTTTTCTGCTTCAATCATTCATATTTACCACCCTTGAACATGCTGTGTGCACGCAATCTACAGTATATCAGTCCGTCTTTCCTCCCATCACCGATGTACAGCTCTCATGGTCTTTTAACATTTTTATACCACAAAGATCCATTCACTCCAACCATACAACACGAGATGCTCTCACAAATCACTTAACCATCTGTTCACTCTCTTTAGTCTCCTTCTCTTAGTCGCAGGAGATACAGTGTCTTGCGAAAGTATTCAGCCCCCTTGAATTTTTCAACCTTTTCCCACATTTCAGGCTTCAAACATAAAGTTGAAACTGTTAATGTTATGGGGAAGAATCAACAACAAGTGGGACACAATTGTGAAGTTGAACGAAATGTATTGCTTATTTTAAACTTTTGTGAAAAAGAATAAACTGAAAATTGGGGCATGCAATATTATTCGGCCCCTTTACTTTCAGAGCAGCAAAATCACTCCAGAAGTTCATTGAAGATCTCTGAATGATCCAATGTTGTCCTAAAAGACTGATGATGATAAATATAAGCCACCTGTGTGTAATATAGTCTCCGTATAAATGCACCTGCTCTGTGATAGTCTTAGGGTATGTGCGCACGTTGCTTTTTACCTGCTTTTTACCTGCTTTTTTGCTGCTTTTTCTTCTGCGCTGTTTAATGCCAAAATGGATGTGTTCTTCTATTCAAGCAAAGTCTATGGGAATTTGGGTTTCTTGTTCACACTGTGTTGTTCAAAATGCTGCCTTTTTGTGGCAGAACTTTGGTCAAAAACTCAGCTTTTCAAAGAAGCAACATGTCAATTGTTTTTGCCATTTGGGTTTTGCACTGCAAAGCTGAGTTTTTGACCAAAGTTCTGCCACAAAAAGGCAGCATTTTGAACAACATAGTGTGAACAAGAAACCCAAATTCCCATAGACTTTGCTTGAATAGAAGAACACATCCATTTTGGCATTAACCAGCGCAGAAGAAAAAGCAGCAAAAAAGCAGGTAAAAAGCAACGTGCGCACATACCCTTAGGCGGGCTTTGCACACTACGACATCGCATACATACATACATACATACACACTTTTTTTTACATTTTTTCCCCTTTTTGTAAGTAATACAGTTTTACAATAACCACCGCATAGTAATTTTGGCCAACATCTTGTAGTAATGTGCCCCATCTTGTTTCCCATTCTGTAAAAATGTGTGCATCCTTGTCCCCTTGTAGCAATGTGCCCCAGCCTCAGCTAACACACACACACACACACGAAAACATTCTTCTCACCTGCTGTCAGCGGCATGCAGGCACGTGGACTCGGTGAAGCCTCAGCTACCACACACACACACAGTGCAGCCTCAGCCAGCAACAGAACCACACACACACACACACACACACACAGTGCAGCCTCAGCCAGCAACAGAACCACACACACACACACGGCATCACAAACACACACACACACACACACACACACACACAGTGCAGCCTCAGCCAGCAACACAGAACCCCACACACACGAAAACATTCTTCTCACCTGCTGTCAGCGGCACGCAGGCACGTGGACCCGGTAATGATCACAGCTGCTGTCATCGCTGAACTTTCGGCCGGCGCGTGCAGAGCAGTTCTCACTGCACAACAGCCACTGGCCAATCACAGGCAATCATCTGAGGTCATATGCAGCAGGTGCTTGCCTCTGATTGGCAGGCGGCTGTTATTGCGTTCTGCAGCGAGAACTTCACTGTGCGCGGCAAAGACAAAACTGTAGGCTGAAATAAATAACTGGCAGCTGCGGCCCCTGCACCGGTCGCCATCTTTGCCAGGTTCACGGGCCGCAAGAAGCCACCTGAAGGGCCGCATGCGGCCCGCGGGCCGCGTGCTTGAGACCCCTGGTGTAAAGGCTCGATGATACGATTAACGAGCGCAAAAGCGTTGTAATCGTATCATCGGTGCAGCGTCGGCGTAATCCATAATTACGCTGATGCGACAGTCCGATGTTGTTCCTCGCTCCTGTGGCAGCACACATCGCTGTGTGTGAAGCCGCAGGAGCGAGGAACATCTCCTACCGGCGTCACTGCGGCTTCCGTAGGATATGCGGAAGGAAGGAGGTGGGAGGGATGTTTACATCCTGCTCATCTCCGCCCCTATTGGCCGCCTGCCGTATGACGTCGCAGTGACGCCGCACAACCCGCCCCCTTAACAAGGAGGCGGGTCGCCGGCCAGAGCGACGGTCGCAGGACAGGTGAGTCCATGTGAAGCTGCCGTAGCGATAATGTTCGCTACGGCAGCTATCACAAGGATATCGCTGCTGCAACGGGGGCGGGGACTATCGTGCTCGGCATCGCAGCATCGGCCTGCGATGTCGCAGCGTGCAAAGTACCCCTTAGTATTCTGTTTAAAGCACAGAGAGCATCATGAAGACCAAGGAACACAACAGGCAGGTCCGTGATACTGTTGTGGAGAAGTTTAAACCTGGATTTGGTTACAAAAAAATTTCCACAACTTTAAACATCCCAAGAAGCACTGAGCAAGCGATCATATTGAAATGGAAAGAGTATCATACCACTGCAAATCTACCAAGATCCATCCATCCCTCAAAAAATTCATCTCAAACAAGAGGAAGACTGATCAGAGATGCAGCCAAGAGGCCCATGATCACTCTGGATGAACTGCAGAGATCTACAGCTGAGGTGGGAGAGTCTGTCCATAGGGCAACAATCAGTCATGCACAAATCTGGCCTTTATGGAAGAGTGGCAAGAAGAAAGCCATTTCTCAAAGATATCCATAAAAAGTGTCGTTTAAAGTTTGCCACAAGCCACCTGGGAGACACACCAAACATGTGGAAGAAGGTACTCTGATCAGATGAAACCAAAATCAAACTTTTTTGGGCACAATGCCAAATGATACGTTTGACGTAAAAGCAACACAGCTCATCACCCTGAACACACCATCCCCACTGTCAAACATGGTGATAGCAGCATCATGGTTTGGGCCTGCTTTTCTTCAGCAGGGACAGGGAAAATGGTTAAAATTGATGGGAAGAGATTGAGCCAAATACATGACCATTCTTGAAGAAAACCTGTTGGAGTCTGCAAAAGACCTAAGACTGGGATGAATATTTGTCTTTCAACAGGACAATGATCCAAAACATAAAGCAAAATCTACAATGGAATGGTTCACAAATAAACGTATCCAGGTGTTAGAATGGCCAAGTCAAAGTCCAGACCTTAATGCAATCGAGAATCTGTGGAAAGAGCTGAAAACTGCTGTTCACAAACGCTCTCCATCCAACCTCACTCAGCTCAAGCTGTTTGCAAAGGAAGAATGGGCAAGAATTTCAGTCTCTCGATGTGCAAAACTGATAGACATACCCCAAGCGACTTGCAGCTGTAACCGCAGCAAAAGGTGGCGCAACAAAGTATTAACATAAAGGGGACGAATAATATTGCACGCCCCAATTTTCAGTTTATTATTTTTTATAAAAGTTTAAAATAAGCAATAACTTACATTCAACTTCACAATTGTGTCCCACTTGTTGTTGATTCTTCACCATAATATTAAAATTTTTATCTTTATGTTTGAAGCCTGAAATGTGGGTAAAGGTTGAAATATTCAAGGGGGCCAAATACTTTCGCAAGGCACTGTATCTAAGCTAACTTAGGCCCTTTTTGTAATAGGAAGTTTTACTCCTTCCCTGCTACATACAGAAACCCCGCAAATCTCATTGATATTCCTTGCATGCCTTCTGTCTTTAACTCTGCCCTCTGGAATCCACAATGAACAGATAATTACCGTATTTTTCGCTTTATAAGACGCACTTTTTTTCCCCCAAAATTGTGGGGAAAATAGGGGTGCGTCTTACAAAGTGACTGTAACTTACCGGGCAGTAATGCGGCGGTGGAGTGAGTCACAGGAGGCTGGTGCGGCCGCCATGGATCCCCGGCAATCGGCTGCGGAGGCAGCCGCCATGGATCCTCCGGCAATCGGCTGCGGTGACGGCAGCCATGGATCCCCCGGCAATTGGCTGCGGTGGCAGCCGCCATGGATCGCCCGGCAATCGGCTGCGGTGGCGGCCGCCATGGATCCCCCGGCAATCGGCTGCGGTGGCGGTCACCATAGCCGAAATCTTTATCTGCGCCTGCGCTGCCTCCAACGCGACTTCCGGAAAATGGCTGCGGAGGTGACGCAGGCGCAGATGGAGATCTCGGAAAAGCGAGATCTCCATCTGCACATGCGCTGCCTTCCGTAGCCATTTTCCTGAAGTCCATCGCGTCGGAGGCTACGCAGGCGCAGATAGAGATCGCGGCTCTCAAAGATCGCGATCTGCGCATGCGCGGGCTCCATTTTAGATCTCCGCAGCAGCCGGAGACTATCATAAGAAAGAGGAGAGAGAGAAGAACGATTCTCCCTCTCCTCGCTAGGGCTGGATGCTGATTGGTGGAGACAACTTCTGCAGAGCTGCCTCCACCAATCAGTGATCTGAGCCTGACAAATGTTATCAGTTGAACGAAGGGTCCTAATAGGTGAGCAAAAAACACTGAAGGGGAACACAACCCCCATCATCAGCCTTCAGAATATACTGTATCAATCGGTGTATTCAGAAGGATGATGGGGGCTGTAATCCTTTAGTGTAAACACTCCAGGGAGGGACTAATGTAGTGGCCAAAGTGTTAATGTGACTACCACCCCCCTCATCTTTCAGAATACAGCCATGTATGGTATACAGTACATGGGTGTATTCCTAAGGATGAGGGGGGTGGTAGTCCAAGATCACCATAAAAGTGCATCATGCCGGTCCCCCATAGCCAAGTCATCCACGGATCCCACATAACAGTGCATCATCCACAGGTCCCCCATAATAGTGCGTCATCCACAGGTCCCCCATGATAGTGCGTCATCCACAGGTCCCCATAATAGTGCGTCATCCACAGGTCCCCCATAATAGTGCGTCATCCACAGGTCCCCCATAGCAATGCATCATCCACATTTCCCCCATAATAGTGCGTCATCCACAGGTCCCCCATAGCAGTGTGTCATCCACAGGTCCCCCATAGCAGTGCGTTATCCACAGATCCCCTACAGCAGTGTCATCCACAGGTCCCCAATAATAGTGCATTATCCTCAGGTCCCCCATAACAGTGCGCCATCCAGAGGTTCCCCATAGCAGTGTCATCAACAGGTCCCCCATAGCAGTGTCATCCACAGGTCCCCCATAGCAGTGCATTATCCACAGGTCCCCCACAGCAGTGCATCATCCACAGATCCCCCCATAACAGACCCTCCTGTTGAGTCTAAATTGTTAAAATAATGTTTTTTTTAATTTTATTAAAATGTTTTAGCACACTATTTGGCTCAATTCTTTTTTTTTTAATTTTCCTCCTCTAAATCCTAGGTGCGTCTTATAATCAGGTGCGTCTTATAAAGCGAAAAATACGGTAACTCTCCTACATACATGACTTTTTATTTTCAAATTCCCTTAACCTCCTAGCACTTACTGTGACCAGTATCCAGCTGTTGGACACCACTGCCACTACTGCTCTCTCCCGTATGGTGGCCTACAATTTTCACATACTGTCAGACCTGAGAACAGACCAGGCGGAGATGTATAGATATATATGTTACCGTTTACAATGTTATATTTTGCAGAAAAATAAAACCGGTGTTGGACGGGCAGCCCGCGGACGGTCTGCATTTTGCTAAGGGGGGCAAGCCAGGGGTCACAGGTTATCACACCACCACACCCTACATTCCAGTTAGGAACACCAAAGCTAAACCAAAATCCTTGTTGCCTTCCTCCAGGGGCTGATGTTCACACCAGGGGGTGGGCCAGGCGGTTGGCTCCGCCCACCGAGGAGTTCACAGCTCTGGAGGCAGGAAGTACCGGGCAGTTGAGCCCAGGCAGGGCTAGAGTGAAGTTCAGTTTAGGAGGAGGAGTAGGAGAAGTTGAAGGAAGGTGAAAGGTGACAGAAAGAAAGCCTGAAGTGAGTCCAGCTGTGTGCAGGACAGGTCAGCAAGGTCAGCAACGGCGGTGACTGTCTGGAGGGGGACTGTTTGGAAGTTCCTGGAAGGACCGCGGACGGGTAGTGGCCCGGCGGTCTGGAGCAGTGTACCAAAGGACAGTCAGCACCAGGGCAGGGGCCTCTCGGACCCCGGCAAGGCTTGGAGTCGCCAGAATTTGCCAAATCCGTCAGTGAATGGGACGTCGATCCCCCAACAACCAAGTCCCGATTGAAGGCAACAGCCCAACCATTGCAGCAGAAACACCGCCACCGCCAGGGCACCAGTTTCTCAGGGCCAGCGCCTGCGGGCAAAGAGTAGAGCTCCTCCGGCCCAGCTTGAAGCCGGGGAGCGGGTTACCGGTGGGAACCCATCGCTACCAACACAGAAACAAAGGTGCAAGGAAAAGGGACATCACCGTCACCTACTGGGAGAGCAAGTGCAGCCGTCCGTGGGAACCGTCTTTCCAGCCGTGTGGTTTACCGTAAAACTGTGTCAACGTCTCAGGCTGAGTGAGTACCACAGTGCCGCAAGGCACAGCGCTGCCCCCACGTCCCTGCGCCCACCAGGCCCTGCATCTCCCATCTCATCACCGGGCCCCGGGATTACCAACCCCTACCCACAGAGGGGCAGCACAACACCTGGCTGCTCCGCATCACCATCCCCGGGATCCCCATATTGAGCAGCGGTAGTGAAATCACCACAACCGTGGGTGGCGTCACGGACAATCAACAATCCCCACACACAACCCCCCTTTCACTCACGGGCGAGGAGTGCCGCTCGAGAACCCCCGGGATCCGGCCCACAGCTCGAGCCACCACTGAGCAGCAACCGCCGGACCCGAGCAGAAGGGGTGAGCGTAGTGTGCTGACACCCTCCTCCCCGCCCGCGACAACTTGGCGTCACGAACAGGATCTTACCGCTCTGCCGTTTGGTAGAGGTGCGCCTTGTTACCGCCGGAAGTATCCGGCTGAAAAATTTCAGAAGTCGCCATCTTTGGCGCGAAAAGTTCCCGCTCGAGCGTCTTCTCGAGTAGCAGAGGCGCGAAGGCCAAAACCCCGCCCCGAGAGAGGAGGGGCCGGAAAGAGCTAAGGGGGACGCGATGGCGGCTGGACGCATGTGAGTGTGGCGGTGCAAGAAAACACACTGGGACCCCCCGGTCCACTGACCCTAACGGGAAATGTCCGCCCCACCTATTTCTGCAGAGACTACCGAGCTGGTGTCTGGAACAGCAGCATGGCTGAGGGCCCGGGCGGCGGAGATCTGCCGTCACTATCGGAGTCAGATCGGCGGCCTGATGGAGCAGTGGGCCGCGGAGGTGGAGGCGCTAGTTGCTGTGGCGCGAGTGTATGGAGTGGAGGCCGTGATGGAGGAGCTGGAGAGTGACCCACGCCCCTGTGTCCCCGAGGGACCGGCCGCTGCGGCTGAGGGACCCGGTCTGCCAATGGCTCCTGTGTTACCTCCGTCCTACTCACTCGCGTGCTGCACCGCACCTGGCCCGTCGGGTGTGCCTCTCTCTGTGACTGCGGCGGGGGCAGAAGATAGTGACTCCGGGCCTGACACTGAGCCTGTGTCAGAAGAAGAGGAGGGGGTCGTTGCCCTGCCTGGCATGGAGGCCACTTATGTTCCCCGAACCGGGGGCAACGGGTATCGGGCGGCCCTTCCACGCCGTGCTTGCTACGCACTGGAGGGGCTGGTGCCCGTGTCCTTCCACCCCGAGCCGGGTGAGGAGGACGAAAATACCCAGTAGGGCAGCGGATGCCCGCTGCACCGTCCCCGTTGGGACCACCATTGTGTTTTTGTTTGAAAGTTCTGCTGATGATAAAATGATTACCGTGTACTTCACCTGATTGTCAAAAAGTGATTTGCAACCGGCCGGAGCCGGCACCGTTGTCCCCGTGGGGACCGTTTAAAAAGTTTTGCATGGGAACTATCCATGGACAAGCCCGTGAACTTGCAGGGCAACCACAAACGTTAAGTGGCTTGTAAATAAGTTGTTTGCCGTTACCGTTTTCCGCAATGCCGCCTCCGGAGAGGCAGGTTGGAGGGAGGGCCTTCAGCAGAGCAGGCTGGGGCCCAGCCACCAAAGGAACCGGTGGCTACCCTCTGGAGGGGAAGGACAGATCCTGCTCGGGTACCGTGTGCTGGACTGTGGGTCAAGGGGTGCTGCCTGGGCTTTAGGGGCAGCATCAGGGCCAGGTTGCTTGGGTGGGAGAGAGCGGAAACCGTAACCGTAAACCGTTTGAAACGTTTAAGTAAAAGTGCCTCCCGTTATGGGAAGATTCATTAAAAATGTATATATGTTACCGTTTACAATGTTATATTTTGCAGAAAAATAAAACCGGTGTTGGACGGGCAGCCCGCGGACGGTCTGCATTTTGCTAAGGGGGAATGTGACGCCCTGGGCAAGCCAGGGGTCACAGGTTATCACACCACCACACCCTACATCCCAGTTAGGAACACCAAAGCTAAACCAAAATCCTTGTTGCCTTCCTCCAGGGGCTGATGTTCACACCAGGGGGTGGGCCAGGCGGTTGGCTCCGCCCACCGAGGAGTTCACAGCTCTGGAGGCAGGAAGTACCGGGCAGTTGAGCCCAGGCAGGGCTAGAGTGAAGTTCAGTTTAGGAGGAGGAATAGGAGAAGTTGAAGGAAGGTGAAAGGTGACAGAATGAAAGCCTGAAGTGAGTCCAGCTGTGTGCAGGACAGGTCAGCAAGGTCAGCAACGGCGGTGACTGTCTGGAGGGGGACTGTTTGGAAGTTCCTGGAAGGACCGCGGACGGGTAGTGGCCCGGCGGTCTGGAGCAGTGTACTAAAGGACAGTCAGCACCAGGGCAGGGGCCTCTCGGACCCCGGCAAGGCTTGGAGTCGCCATAATTTGCCAAATCCGTCAGTGAAGGGGACGTCGATCCCCCAACAACCAAGTCCCGATTGAAGGCAACAGCCCAACCATTGTAGCAGAAACACCGCCACCGCCAGGGCACCAGTTTCTCAGGGCCAGCGCCTGCGGGCAAAGAGTAGAGCTCCTCCGGCCCAGCTTGAAGCCGGGGAGCGGGTTACCGGTGGGAACCCATCGCTACCAACACAGAAACAAAGGTGCAAGGAAAAGGGACATCACCGTCACCTACTGGGAGAGCAAGTGCAGCCATCCGTGGGAACCGTCTTTCCAGCCGTGTGGTTTACCGTAAAACTGTGTCAACGTCTCAGGCTGAGTGAGTACCACAGTGCCGCAAGGCACAGCGCTGCCCCCGCGTCCCTGCGCCCACCAGGCCCTGCATCTCCCATCTCATCACCGGGCCCCGGGATTACCAACCCCTACCCACGGAGAGGCAACACAACACCTGGCTGCTCTGCATCACCATCCCCGGGATCCCCATATTGAGCAGCGGTGGTGAAATCACCACAACCGTGGGTGGCGTCACGGACAATCAACAATCCCCACACACAACCCCCCTTTCACTCACTGGCGAGGAGTGCCGCTCGAGAACCCCCGGGATCCGGCCCACAGCTCGAGCCACCACTGAGCAGCAACCGCCGGACCCGAGCAGAAGGGGTGAGCGTAGTGTGCTGACACCCTTCTCCCCGCCCGCGACAAATACACTGAACTTGCTCTTCTCCTGACTTGGCTCAGTGCATAACCTTACCAAGTCCCCTCTCCCTCTCTCTGACTACAACATTCTTTCATTCTGTATCAAGAACTGTCAATCCACTCAGTACATCTCCACTTATCACACTTATAGGAACATGCGTGCCAATAATACACAGAAGTTATGAACTATTTGCAGTCATCATTGGCCCCAATGTCCTTTCTCATTACCTGATTCCTCTTTGAAACATTATAATGAAACACTGCAAAGTGCCCTGGACGAAGCTGCAATTCCTACACATGCAAGAACTAGCACACATGGTGGCAACCCTGGCACAAGCTAAAAATATGTTTTCTCCAGCGGTGCTCCAGGTGCCTCGAACTTCTGAGGAGAAAATTAAATCTAGCTGAAGATTTAATCCATCATACGTTTATGATTAAAACATACAACTCTGCCCTTCACCTCCCCAAACAAGCTTACTTCAACATTCTTATCACCTCCCTCTCAAAGAATCCTAAACCACTGTTTGACACTTTTCATTCTCTCCTCAATTCAAGAGTGCAGGTGCCAAATTCCAACCTCCGCATGGACAATCTAGCCAATTATTTTAAAGAGAAAATTGACCATTCACGACAGTACATTTTCTCCCAGTCTCTAAATATCAAGCATTCTCTTCCCCCTTGCAGTTCATCTAGCTCATTTTTAGTTCACCAGGCTTCTTGCAACTTATCGCTGTACTATCTGCACCAGTGACCCTATTCCCTCATATCTCCATCAGTCCCTTTCCCTGGCTATCACCACTTAACTAAAATATTTAACCTCTTTCTCATATGGCATCTTTCCCTCTGCCTTCAAATACACCAATTACTAAAAAAAAATTTCCTCAAGTAAAACTGTGCTGCTAACTACAGACCAGTCTCTAATCCCCGCTTCATCTCTAAACTTCTGCGTTACTTGTTTCAGTCCCTTTTAATCCGCTATCTCTCAATTCGCCCAATTTTTGTGTCCAGCCAGGTACAACTAGACAACTGGGGATTGGAATTCACAGTGCAGGGTGAGCCAAGCTGTCTGCCCCCCCCCTGGGTAATAAGGGGTTAATACCAGCTTTGTTTTACCAGCTAGTATTAAGCCCGAAATTGTTAATGTCAGGCCAAGATTGACCCGGCCATTAACAATGTCCAATAAAGGGTTAAAAAACACATCACACAGAGAAAAAATATTTTATTAGAAATAAATACACAGACACACTTAGGGACTCCATCTTTATTACTCCCTCTCACCCCTCCATGATCCTGGTCTTCTGTCTTCTGCTTCTGTCACCGATCTAGCTCTGCTGTAAAAGAAAGCATGGGGGAGGAACTACTTTCTGGGCATGCTCAGTACAGACAACAGGATCCTGTCTATCAGAAGTGGTGAATTCCGGTACAGCAGGATCCGGTGCTCATTGAACTACATTGCAGTTACCGCCGCAATATGAAGGATCCGGTGACATGCAGTATTTTGACCAAGGTCAAAAACGCAACAAGTAGCGTTTTTGAAACATGGTAAAATGTCGCAAAACACCGGATCCAGTGTGTGTTACACGCAACCGCATGTGACTGCATGTTGCTGCGATTCCATTGCAAATGCATTGAACTGATAACGTATTTGTAAAGGATCCGGCTTTGCGGCAAAAAATCCATTCATGCCGCATTTGATATAATGCTGATGTGAAAGCACCCTAAGGGCAGCTTTGCACGTTGCGACATCGCAAGCCGATGCTGCGATGTCGCACGCGATAGTCCCCGCCCCCGTCGCATGTGCGATATCGTGTGATAGCTGGCGTAGCGAAAATTATCGCTACGCCAGCTTCACATGCACTCACCTGCCCTGCGACCGTCGCTCTGGCCGGCGACCCGCCTCCTTCCTAAGGGGGCGGGTCGTGCGGCCTCATAGCGACGTCACACGGCAGGCGGCCAATAGCGGCGGAGGGGCGGAGATGAGCAGGATGTAAACATCCCGCCCACCTCCTTCCTTCCGCATATCCTACGGAAGCCGCAGTGACGCCGGTAGGAGATGTTCCTCACTCCTGCGGCTTCACACACAGCGATATGTGCTGCCGCAGGAATGAGGAACAACATCGGACCATCGCGTCAGCGTAATTATGGATTACGCCGACGCTGCACCGATGATACGATTACGACGATTTTGCGCTCGTTAATCGTATCATCTAGGCTTTACACACTACGATGTCGCATGCGATGCCGGATGTGAGTCACTTTCAATTTGACCCCACCGACATCGCACCTGCGATGTCGTAGTGTGCAAAGCCCGCCTAACAGTTAAATCTAATGGTCACTACTCCCTGATGGTTCTCCTGGATCTCTCTGCTGCATTCAACACTGTGGATCACCAGTTCCTCCTCACTATGCTCCACTCTATCAGGCTGACGGACACTGCTCTCTCCTGGTTCTCCTCCTACCTCTGTAATAGCTGATTTACTGTATCTTTTGCATGATCCCCTTCCACTCCTCTTCCCTTTGCAGTCAGAATTCCTCAGGGTTCAGTCCTAGGCCCCTCCCCTCCTCTATTCTCGCTATACTGCTTCTATTGGACAAACTATCAGTAGATTAGGTTTTCTGATACACTTCTACTCCTGACATCACCCCTGCATTACTACAAAATACTAGTGATTGCCCTCCTTCTATCTAAAACTGAATCTGTGAAAAACTGAATTTCTCATTTTCTCTCCCTCTATCTTCATCAATCAATCTTCATCAACAAATATTGACATTTCCGCGTGTGGTTCTACAATTACTTCCCAGCAGGATGCCCATTGTCTTAGGGTTATATTTGACTCCGATCTCTCCTTCACTCTCTATTGTCACTCCCGGATAACCAGACAAGGAGACAGTATGTCCACTGATCCACGATAATGTTTACTGATCTGGAGGAGCGGACCTGAGCAGCTACTGAGACTTCACCACAACCACAAGAGGTGGAAGCAGACAGATCGCTGATAAGTAGTCCACTAGTAGGTAGCCTCGGAGGATCCAGATACCACGGGAGCTGGCACCACAGGACAGAGACCAAGAGCTGCAGTAGACGAGGTAGAAGTTGCTGCGGACTGGTGCAGGGCATTCCCGGAAGCTACTGGAGTACGGAAGGTGCAGGCAGGGTCTGTAGGACACAGGATGGGCACAGGCAGGTACACAGACAGTACTAGGCAGGAACAAAGACAAGGTTATGGAACAGTACAGTGAGCGGCTATAAGTACGGGGACTTGACAACTATCATGGGCAGACTAGCTACGGGGACACATTGAACAGGCATCTTCTACTGGTGGAGGATGCCTTATATACTCAGTACCTAATGACAGGGGACAGGAGGCCCTTCCAGGTTAGGTCGCTCTGGCCCTTTAAGAAAAGGGAGAGCAGTGCGGCCGCGCCCTAAGCACACTCCCAAGAGCCTTACCGCGCATGTGTGAGCCTCGGGAGCCAGGGACCAAACCAGGAAGCGTGGAGCAGGTGGGGACAGCAGGGGAACGTCGGCACTCCTGGCACACAGGGAGTGGGGGCGTCAACAGGCGAACAAGAGTAACTGGAGGGCCACGGTGCCAGATGGAGGCAGCAGGGACAAAGGAGGTGAGGAGCGTTGGCACTCCTGGACTGGAGAGTGCCGATGGTGTAACATCTACATGCAACTACTTGCTTGCTCATGTCACCTACACCTCAAGAACATCTTTAGAGTTCGAACCTTTCTTATCATTGACTCTGCAAAATCCCTTACTGTCACTCCCATTAATTCTCATCTGGACTATTGCAACTCTATACTAATCGATCTCCCTCTTACTAAACTCTCCACTCTCCAATCCATCATGAATGCAGCAGCCAGTATCATATTCCTCTGCAACCACTAAATAAATGCAACTACCCTGTGCCAGTCATTGCACTGGTTGCCCTATAGAGTACAATATAAAGCATGACTTAAAAACACATTTCTTTAGACTAACCTATCATCTCACTTCACTTATCTAACAATTCTCGTTTTGCTCTTAGAAAATTTTCTTCCAAATCTAGTCCTTATTATCATCCGTTTATACCCTCCATATACTTAATAGCCCTCTCTACCTGTACTTGTACGCATAGTGGCTGGTGACCGGTTCATGCAGCGTTATTTGAATGCCCTATTTATTATATTAATGACTTAACCATACAATACAAGCACTTTTACCATTTACTTTTTGTGCTTTCCCTATTTCCTCATACACTGTGTGCAGAATTATTAGGCAAGTTGTATTTTAGAGGATTATTTTTAGAGGATCTGAGGATATCTGTTTTTGCAGGTAAGTATTACTGTGCAGAATTTTTAGGCAACTTAACAAAAACCAAATATATTTCCATCTCACTTGTTTATTATCACCAGGTAAACCAATATAACTGCACAAAATTTAGAAATAAACATTTCTGACATGCAAAAACACAACCCCAAAATATTAGTGACCATTATAGACACCTTTCTTTATGATGACACTCAACAGCCTACCATCCATAGATTCTGTCAGTTGCTTGATCTGTTTACGATCAACCTTGTGTGCAGCAGCCACCAAAGCCTCCCAGACACTGTTCCGAGAGGTGTACTGTTTTCCCTCCCTGTAGATCTCACATTTTATGAGGGACCACATGTTCTCTATGGGGTTCAGTTCAGGTGAACAAGGGGGCCATGTCATTATTTTTTCATCTTTTAGACCATTACTGGCTAGCCACGCTGTGGGGTAGTTGGATGCATGTGATGGAGCATTGTCCTGCATGAAAATCATGTTTTTCTTGAATGATACAGACTTCATCCTGTACCACTGCTTGAAGAAGTTGTCTTCCAGAAACTGGCAGTAGGTTTGGGAGTTGAGCTTCACTCCATCCACAACCCGAAAAGGTCCCACAAGTTAATCTTTGATGATACCAGCCCATACCAGTACCCCACCTCCACCTTGCTGGCGTCTGAGTCGGAGTGGAGCTCTTTACCCTTTACTGATCCAGCCTCTGGCCCACCCATCTGAACTCTCATTTCATCAGTCCATAAAACCTTTGAAAAATCAGTCTTAAGATATTTCTTGGTCCAGTCTCGATGTTTTATCTTATGTTTCTTGTTCAAAGGTGGTTGTTTTTCAGCCTTCCTTACCTTGGCCATGTCCCTGAGTATGGCACAGCTTGTGCTTTTTGATACTCCAGTAACGTTGCAGCTCTGAAATATGGCCAAACTGGTGGCAAATGGCATCTTGGCAGCTTCATGCTTGATTTTCCTCAATTCATGGGCAGTTATTTTGCGCCTTTTTTGCCCAACACGCTTCTTGCGACCCTGCTGGCTATTTGCCATGAAACGCTTGATTGTTTGGTGATCACGCTTCAAAAGTTTGGCAATTTCAAGACTTTTCAAAGCCCGTCAAATCTCTCTTCTGACCCATTTTGACAAAGGAAAAGAAGTTGCTTAATAATTAAGCACACCTTATAAAGGCTGTTGATGTCATTACACCACACCACTCGTCCTTACAGAGATGCACATCACCTGATTTACCAAATTTATCAGACTATAAGATGCACCGGACTATAAGATGCACCCTTTTTTTAGAGGAGGAAAAAAATAGAAAAAAAAATTAAAGTAAAAAATGTGGTCATGACACACTTTGGATCATTTTATAATTAATTAATAAATATATATATTAATTAATTATAAAATGATCCAACGCCATCCAGGTGTACAGTAATGCCTTTATATACTAAATTTATTTATTGCCTTAATTTTACAGATGTGATGCTCATCTACCTTTGTTTGGTCCTTTCTCTGCACTAGAAGCAAAGTCTCCTATATCTGAAGAGGACCTGCTGGGATGTAATGAAGAGGCAGGGCACTGTGCTGTTCTGTGCTGCTCTGGCCCACCCCTCTTCATTACATCACTGCACGTCCTGCTGTTATGGGAGACTTTGTTTCTACTGCAGAGGCAGGACTATACAAAGCAATGTGAGCACTCAGCACAGAGACTGCGGGCTGTGCTGTGATGGTATGCCGTGCTCTGGCCCGGACACTGCAGTGATCTGCACTTCCTCCGGGCCAGACATAACTGCAGCGGCACCCTGCTCCTGCCTCCTAAACAGCGAACACACAGTCTCCCGGGCTGCTGCAGGAAGCCGGTGGCTGGAGCACCCACGTGTGTCCACTGTTTATATTAAACAAGTATTGATTTGCTGCCCCTCACACCCGCTTCTAGTCACTGACTGAAGAGAGCAGAGAGAGATGGGCTGGGAGCAGCTAATGAATATTCCTTTACTTTAAACAGCGGGCACACGTGGTTTCTCCAGCCGCCGGCTTCCTGCAGTAGCGACCCTCCCTGCCTCCTGTGATACCACTCCACAGCCGCTCCCTCCCCACAGCTCCCTACCCCGCAGGTACCTCGCTTTGACATTCAGACCATAAGACGCACCCCACACTTTCATCCCAAATTTGGAGGAAAAAAGTGCATCTTATGGTCCGAAAAATACGGTACTTAATTGGTAGTTGGCTCTCAAGCCTATACAGCTTGAAATAGGACAACATGCATAAAAAGTATCATGTGATCAAAATACTTATTTGCCTAATAATTCTGCACACGGTGTAGATTGTAAGCCTATGATATGGGAGTTAAAGGATTAAAAGATTTTGTGAGAATATGTTTCTGTCTTAATTGCCTTTACCCCACCATTTCACAACCTCAAAAAATTCTGTCTCGAATCTGAAATTTCAGGTTATCGAGCATGTCGAGAGACCACGCAGAGTTGGATTTTGATCATTATCTATGGCAAAAAACGCTGGTACCTGCAGAAAAGAAGTGACATGCTCATTAATTCCGCAGCGGAAAATCCGCGGGTAAATCCACGGGTATAAAAAAAATGCAGTGTGCGCACAGCATTTTTTAAAACCCATAGGATTTGCTGGGGAATGACTGCAGCGATGTTAGACACATTTTCTGCAGCAAATCTGCGGCAAAATCCGTGGGAAATCCGTAGTGTGCGTACATAGCCTTATACATACATTTCATGACCACACATTCAATATAGTTTGTTGCTTATTCAGTACCACTGAGTTCACAGACCTGCATCTCCTGGCAGACAATTACTATTTTTTTGCCAAGGGGTGCAGATTTGGTGCTGAAATGTATACATCATATTACTGCATCTAATCTGCATCTTCTGGCAAAAACCCCCGCATCAGAACACAATATGGTTTTGATGCGATAATGATGCTTTTTTTTGCCAGGAGATGCAAATTTGGTGCAGGAATATGGTGTATAAATTTCAGAATCAAATCTGCATCTCTTGGCAAAAAACCCCGCAGTTTTCTGCCAGGAGATACAGGTCTGGGAACTCAATGACCTCACCTGAGAGGTTTAATAAGGTTCACCTGAGGTCAGTTTACCTACGGTCAAAGCAGGGGTACCCTGGGAACTTCCAGCTGTCATTGCAAATAAACTGAGTGACGTCAAAACTTCCCCCTTCGGCTAACTCAGTCTCTGCTTGAAGTCCATAGCATGCGGTCATGTTCTGTGCCCGTGCACTGTGCCTTCAATAAGTATGTTGCAGAGCCAGAATCATCGTTGGACCTCATGTGGATTATGTCGGTACTGGGTGTTTAGGCGTAATAAAGGGATGAAAGAGGGTGTTTTTTTGGTATTTTATCTCAAATAAAGATTTGTTTTGTGTCTTTTTGTTTATTTCTTTTCACTTGCAAATTAGTAATGGGGGGTCTCATAGACATTACTAATCTAGGGCTTAGTGGCAGCTGTGAGTTGTCATTAATCCCTTATTACCCCAATTGCCACCACATCAAGGCAATTGGGATGAGCCAGGTAAAGTCCCGGGATTGTCACTTCTAATGGATGCAACATTTATGGGCGGCTGCAAGCTGCTGTTTTTAGGCTGGAGGGGGCATTAACCATGGGCCTCTTCAGGCTGAGAATACCAGCCCTTAGCTGTTGACTTTATCATGGCTTGTTTTCAAAAGTGGGTGGGACTGCACACCAGTTTTTTACATTATTTATTTATATAATTTTAAAAAATGCTGCATACAGTCCTTCTTCTTTTGATACACAGCCAAAATAAGCACATGACTGGGGGCTTCATCCTGTAGCCATATGTTTTATCTGTGCTGGGTATCACAATATGGTGGGACCCTACGCCAATTTTTTTATTTATTTTTACACCACGATAGGGACAAACACAGCATGTGCAATTACAAGCAGTCTCACACGCTGTCACACAGGGTGGGGGCAAGGTGTGACTGCAACCAATCACAGACACCAGGACTGTTGGTGGGCAATAGAAGCAATGCATATGCATGAGGTTAATGAGTGGTTCCGGAAGTAGCGTTGCAGCCGCATGGGAGACTGGTATGTATAACACACCTGCTCTATCCCTATATTCTTTATTTTTGCTTTTATTTTTTTTAGTAATCCAGATGGCCGGATCCGGATAGTTACAGCTTCGCCCATCACGACTTATAAGGATTATTTGTCCCCCATTGTAGACTTATATGCATCCTATTCCCTATATATTGTCTTCAGCCTTACCTCTCCCTACCATTTTGTGTACTTACTGGTTAATTTTTCTAATTATTGCAACTTATGATTAATAAACTTTATATAAGTACACTGTTCATCAACAAAATTGTATATTGAATAAAAGTAGCTAATTCCTATGGATTTAATGCTGCTAAAATGAAAATGACAAATACAATTGATGGTTAGCTCTAGTTTATATTTACAAGCTTCGATTGTGGAGAATTGTAACGCAATAAATCTATGGGCTTCTAAGCTTCATTTCATTAAAAAAAGCCTGGCCCGCAAGAGAAACACTTCAACCTGGTACCAAAAATTAACCATTGCCTGATTCTAAGAAAATGTTGTTCCCTCACCTACATATCAAACTTAGGGGTACTTTGCACACTACGACATCGCAAGCCGATGCTTGCGATGCCGAGCGCGATAGTCCCCGCCCCCGTCGCAGCAGCGATATCTTGTGATAGCTGCCGTAGCGAACATTATCGCTACGGCAGCGTCACACGCACTCACCTGCCCTGCGATGTTGCTCTGGCCGGCGACCCGCCTCCTTCCTAAGGGGTCGGGTCGTGCGGCGTCACAGCGATGTCACACGGCAGGCGGCCAATAGAAGCGGAGGGGCGGAGATGAGCGGGACGTAAACATCCCGCCCACCACCGTCCTTCCGCATAGCCGGCGTGAGCCGCGGTGACGCAGGTAAGCTGATGTTCCTCGCTCCTACGGCTTCTCACACAGCGATGTGTGCTGCCGCAGGGGAATGAGGAACAACATCATACCGTCGCTGCAGCGAAATTATGAAAATGTCGGACACTACACCGATGATACGATTACGACACTTTTGCGCTCGTTAATCGTATCAAAAAGGATTTACACACTACAATATCGACAGCGATGCCAGATGTGCGTCACTTTCGATTTGACCCCACCGACATCGCAGCTGCGATGTCGTAGTATGCAAAGTTCCCCTTAGACTAATGAAAAACCTTGTAAAGAGCATGTGTAGCACCCACGAGGCAAGGGGTTAACTTGTTACTTGTCGCCGGGCCGGTGATGTCGGGTCTGGGGATGTCACTGGTGGCCCTGCCCGGCTTCGTGGCCCCGAGGCGTACAATCAAAGGGAGAGGGTGGAATGGAGGATGGATGGGATGATGGAGGTAGTTGTGGATTTGTCTTGTGACGCCATCTGCGGTATTCGGGTAGGGAATTAGCCGCCGCTGCTGTCGCTGTCCTCTTGGGCGGATGGTTATAGCAGCCAAGATAGTTCTGCTCCCTACAGGTGGAGCGTGCCACGGGGAGGATGATGAAGGGAGTCGTGGCCGTTGGCGCCGAAGTTAGCGCCGGCACCAGTAAGGAGAGACAGACACAGTCTCTGCGGTTCCAGGTGTTTTACTCCCAGTTATCCAGATTGCTCGGAAGATACCGGTCACCGCCGTGATGGGTCCCAGTCGATCCCGGATCAGTTGGAGGTCGGACCTGGTACAGTGGTCGATGGGCCATTCCTGCTTGCTCCTTTAGTTATAGATCCATGTGGCTTAAAGCTACTTGGGGACCCCGGTCCTTGAAGAGTTAACTCCTGTCCTGTATGCAGGTGCCGCGGGTCCGTAGTGGGGCCTGACTTAGATCTCGACCCCAGACCCCACTGTGCTCCAGGAACTCTGGTGGCCAGAGGGACATACAATTACTCCGTCCTGCAGATTTTGGTGATCCAACTTGAAGTATGTTGCACCCTAGGGCTCCACACCCTTAGCTGCGCTGGTCCCGAGGGAGCAATTAAGCTCTCCCCTCGGCGACCGTATTGACTCCTGCGTCCCACCAGAGCCACCGGTAAACCCCTGCTCTCTTCCTCTCCTGCTGGAGACTCCAACTGTTGTGTTGCTCCTAACTCCCCCTGGTGGCTGCTCCTCCCCCAGGTCCCTGTCACTAGTGGGTGGCTGCTCTTCATGGTTGGTGACTGCCTTAAAAACCTGACCCTAGCCCGGTCCCCATTGGGGAGGGCAACCTGGTTGTGCGTATGAGTTTGTGTGCGTGGAACCGGTACTGACCTCCTCTGGATCCAGGATAAGTACCACACCTTAAGTGAGGTGCAGTATCATGTGGCAACTGAGGCCTCAGGGGTGCCACACATGCAACAAGAAAGTTAAGGTTCAAGCATTTGACATCAAAATTTCCTCGCTTTAAGTCATGCAAAGTTGAAAGAAGGTATCTTTGTTGGCCCACAGATTAGAAAATTGGGAGCGTTGCAAGGACATTCAGTTCAATGACGTACTTCATGCTGTTGAGAAAGCAGTATAGAATAGTTTTAAAAGTGTTTGTGCAGGATTTTTACAATTAGAAAAAGCTGGTGGATGAGATGTTCATGTGCTGACACAGGCTTGGGGTACACATCTTTGAAGATTCACTTTCTCCATTCCTACCTCGACTTCTTCCTAGATAACTGTGGAGCCGTGAGTGATGAACACGGTAAGAGATTCCATCTAATGATTGCTGCCATTAAGATTAGGTATGAAGGGAAATGGAGCCCAGCAATGTTAGAAGACTACTGCTGTTCAATCAAGAGAGATGCTCTAGTGCTACACTACAAAAAGCAGGCCAAGAGAAAGCGCCCAACTGGAATTTGCAATAAATGTAGTTATTTAGTTATTTCTTATGTACTTTGGCCATGTAATGATAGTTTGTCATAAAAAATCCCAATAAATGTGTGGAAGGTTTTTGTAAATTTCCCCTTGTAATCATGAATTGTGTATTTCATTTGTGCCGCACCCGTGCCAGCAGCCGGCGCTGCTCGGGTCCAGACCCGCTGTGTGTGTCTGTGGCTCAAGGGATCCTCCGGACCCGGGGGTCACGCGTACACGCCGAATAAAAAGGGGGGGACGTAGATGTACAGGCTAGGCCATATTAAGTTTGTGACGCCACCCACGGTGTGTGGTGAGGTGGGACACCACCGCCGCTGTGTGGGGCACCCGGGGGAGATGTAGTGGCAGCTGGATGTTAATCCCTCCGTGGGTAGGAATGGTTGCCCCGGGACCCAGTATCTTTGTGCAGGGTGTTTCCCCGAAAGTAAGGCCCTGTCTTACATTAATTTTACCCCCAAAAGTCCCACCCTGCCTTACTTTCGGGGGAGGCCTTACATTGGAAAAAAAATGACAATCCTCCCCCCTGCAGCCTCCCCATTGTTTGAGATCCGGCATCCACCCCTTCCTCCCCCCTGCAGCCTCCCCATTGTTTGAGATCCGGCATCCACCCCTTCCTCCTTCCTCCCCCCTGCAGCCTCCCCATACAGTGGTTCTGCCCCCCACTCTGCCACCACACACACTGACACATACGGTACCGGTACAGCCCCACACGGCACCCGCACACATATCGTACCGGTACCGTACACACACACACACACACGCACTGACACATACAGCCCCATACGGCACCCATACACATACCGTACACACACACACACACACACACACACACAGAGTTTCGGAACTTACCGAAATCGGAGCGAGCCTGCAGGCGGTGACGTCGCGGCTGATTTCGGCCAATCAGCTGCGAGCCGGCTGACTGGCCAATCGCAGCTCGAGCTGAGGGCCAATCAGCTGCGAGCCGGCTGACTGGCCAATCGCAGCTCGAGCTGAGGGCCAATCAGCTGCGAGCCGGCTGACTGGCCAATCGCAGCTCGAGCTGAGGGCCAATCAGCTGCGAGCCGGCTGACTGGCCAATCACAGCTCGAGCTGATGGCCAGCAGGGAGCCTTGCGGGGGCCATTCACCGGAGGCGGACCACGGGTGGCACGAGACTGGAGAAGGCCTGGATGGAGCGAGGGAACAGCGGCAGCGGTAAGTTCCTGTACTTTCCCCAGGGACCCCCACCCATATGCGGCCTTACATTACGCCGCGACCACCACCCATAGGCGGCCTTACATTCCCCGGCCCCCCCCGCTACCCTGCCTTACAATCGGGGGGTGCCCTACATTGGCGGACCCCCCCGAAACCCCCACCCTGCCTTACTTTCGGGGGGGTCCTACTTTCGGGGAAACACGGTACTGCCGGGTCACCCATTGAGTCTCATTCAGATCAAGTCACACTCTTCTACTGTCGCTGATCACAGATCTTTCACTGGCGCAGGTCACGACCTTCTACTGATGCAGGTCACAGTCTTCCACTGGCAAAGGTCATGGGCTTCTACTGGCACTGGTCATGGTCTTTTACTGGTGCAGGTCACGGACTTCTGGCGCTGGTCACAGGCGTCTACTGATGCTGGTGATGGACCTCTCTCTCAGCTTGGGTCAACGATCTTCTCTCAGGTATAGCTCAGGTCTCATCAGAATCTGACCACTCTGGGACTTTTTTGTGGCGATGTAGCTGTTAACCCCCTTTACTGCTACACTACCTTCCAGGAACAGGATTCTGGTGCCAACTTAACTCCTCATGACCCAGCCAGGCCTTTTATATTTAGTAACTGTGACACAACTGTCAACTGACCTGGTGTCTCTTCTTATTCCTTTGTAGGTGTGGCTGTTCTTACAATTTCTGGTGACTGGATGCCAATGTGTTACCTCACCACCAGAGTCTGCTCCAGCAACTACTAAGAGATTTTTTCAGCTCACCCGAATGAATGTCCTTGGTTCCACAGCTTGAGACGGTGCAAGGAGGTAGGCTTCGTGTTCAGGAGGGAGTAGCAAAAGGGTGGAGGGAATAGAATCCAGCAGCACGTCCGAGGTAAATAATTAAAATTCCACTTTTATTTCAGAAAAAACTAAAAACCACATAGGTTAGATGAACATCCAGGGGGTAATAAAAAAAGTCTTACGCGTTTGTGGCCTTGGCGGCCCTTAGTCTTAAGGGTACTTTACACGCTGCGACATCGCTAGCGATCTCGTTAGCGATGTGAAATTCTAGATCGCAAGTGCGATCTTTTGAGGTCACGCATAGGTCATTTTATGCATGTGCGATCTCGAATGATCGCACTTGCGATCTAGAATTTCACATCGCTAATGAGATCGCTAGCGATGTCGCAGTGTGTAAAGTACCCTTTAGGCCACAAACGCGTAAGACGTTTTTTTATTACCCCCTGGATGTTCATCTAACCTATGTGGTTTTTAGTTTTTTCTGAAATAAAAGTGGAATTTTAATTATTTACCTCGGACGTGCTGCTGAATTCTATTCCCTCCACCCTCCAGTGACTACTACTCCGATCGCCAGGCAACACTAAGTTCCTGTCGTGGATAGTGCTGGTGATGGGAGAGGAGTCGATGCCAGCGATGCTAGTGGGCGCAGGCTCCGCTCATCCACTGGGCTGGGTTTCCTTGGGATCTGCAGTACCACTGGCTGACTGTAGGTGGCGTGTGTCTTCCAGCTGAAGTTACCATCATTCAGCTAAAACCAATGGAAAGACACCACACCCTTCTTAATTCCCCTCCTGTCTGTTGACCACTGCCAGAGATAGTTCTGAATTCCGGGTTCCGTTCCGCCCTGTTCTGTTTAGTGATTCTGGTGTTCTGACTTCTGCTTGTTTCCTGACTACCTCTCCTGCCTGCTGTTTATTTACCTTGCTGCCCGATCCGGATTTGACCTCTGCTTTGTTTTCTGGTTGCGTCCTTGCCTGCCGATTCTGTCCCTGTTCTGCAATTCCTGGTTTGACCCTGCCTGACTACTACTCTCTTGGACTGCAGCCTTCCACAGGTAGTGATCACCTTGGGCCCTGTGTAATTCCAAATCCCTGAATAGGGGTTAAATAGTTTCAGGGTTCTAGGGGTCCTGCTTGGTGAGTGGCTTCCCTCTAGCCTGTCCATTACAGCCCGTCTGAGTCTGTGGATCCAGGCAGACGTTACACAATGTCTACTTGTTTAAGCTTCAGAGATCTTTGATTCCATTACATTCCTCCCATTTTTAAACTTGCCAGTCCTCAAGCTAGAAGAATCTTTATGCCGCTTGGTGTTCTTTGGTGGTGGTCCTAATCTTATCAACTGCTGGGCATAGCCCTCTTGGGTCTTTGGTAAGATGTTCGACTGCAGTAACATGTGTTTTGCGTGCCTTGTTGGCAAGACGCTAGCTTTGGCCTCTTCTTCATATATGGCCCCACTGAAAGTTGTTCGACAGGGACTCTTGACAATTTGTGAGCTTCAGGCTGAAGTTCAGACTCTAACCCACCTTCTGGTTTCACTAGATCCTCTGGCACTTCATGGGTGAGTTCAGGTCCAACCACATCTTTTGGTCTAGCTGGAGGTGAAGGCGCTACCTCCTTCAGCTGCATCAGTGTACTATCATCAACTGCTGGCTGTACATTAGGTGTGAGCCCTGCCTCCGCCTCTTCTCTGGAGTCCTTGTCATCTTCAACTTCCATGGCGTGCACAAGCTCCTCTTAAGTTGCTTTCAGGCACGAGGGTTCCCCCACCCCTTGGTGGCCTGTGCCTTGGCTGTGCTTTGCATTGAGTGGAGTTCTCATCAGCTTACCATTCTATTTCTTCCAGTTCCTCCGCCCATTCTTTGCAGTCACTCTGCAACAGGAGGACCTTCTCTCTCCATTTTGCTCTACAGGTGCAGGAATTCATCACCACAGACCAACTCCTCCAAGCGCAGCACTTCCTCTCGTAGACATAACTTTTGGAGGGCTGTGTGGATCTTCATGCATTTTCTCTTCTTTAATGCCCATGATGGACAGGGTCTTCCCTTCTATCTGTGCCACTGTTTGCCAAAATCAGTCCCATTTCTTTTAGGACATTTATTCTCAAGGTCACGATGCTTGCATTCTGATGCATTTTTTTGGCCAAGAGATGATGCTTTGGTGCAGGAATTTGGTGTATGAACTTCAGCACCAAATCTACATCTCTTAGCAAAACAAAAACACATAAAAACGGTTCTGATGTCATTTCAGTGCGGTTTTCTGACAGAAGATGCAAATTTGGTGCAGACATTCAGCATCAATTTTGCATCTCATGGCAGAAAGCCGCAGCAAAGCGGAGTCAAAACTATTTTCTTGCTAAAAGATGCAGATTTGGTGCTAAATTTGCATCTTGGGCAAAAGAAAGCATCAATATTGCAAAGAAACTGCATTGCGTTTAGATGCTTTTTTTGCCGGCAGGTGCAGATTTGGTGCAGAAATTTGGTGTATACATTTCAGCACCAAAACTGCATCTCCTGGCAAAATATCACAACAAAACTGAATTGTGTTTTGATACATTTTTTTTTGCCAGGAAATGCAGTATTGTTGCAGGAATTTTATGTAGAAATTTCAACACCATATCTTCATCTCTTGGCAAAAAAAGAACACCTGGATTTCTGCCAGGAGATACAAGACTATTGGAGCTCAGTTCACCGGAAGTGAGGTCACTGAGTTCAATGAGGTCATCTAAGGTCAGTTTACCTGCGGTCACAGGTGGGGTACCATGGGAACCTCCAGTTGTGACCACAGATAAACTGAGTGACATCACAGCTACGGATCAGTCTCTGCCTGCAGCCACAGCGTGCGGTCATGTTTTCTAATGTGTACTCATGCTGCGACTTCAATATGCAGAGCCAGGATAATTGTTGGACTTCGTTTGCATTGCGTATGAACGAGGGTGGGTTTTTGGAATTTATTTCAATTAAATGATTTTTTCGTGTTTGTGTTTATTTTGTTTCACTTACGTACGTATTAGGCATTAGTAATGGGGGGGTCTCATAGACACCTTCCATTACTAAACTAGGGGTTAGTGGCAGCTGTAAGCTATTATCAACCTCTTATATTACCCCAATTTCCACTGTACCAGGGCAATTGGGATGAGCAAGTTAAAGTGCCAGAATTGTCATATTTAATAGATTCTACAATTCTGGGCGGCTGCAGGCTGCTATTTTTAGGCTGGGGGGTCTAATAACAATGGACATCCCTAGCCTAAGAATACCAGCCCCCAGATGTCAGCTTTATCTGGACTGCAAATGAAAATTGGGGGAACCGCAAACAGTTTTTTTTTTTATTAAATATTTATTTAAATAATTTTAAAAAAGCCCCATGTAGTCCCTCTTATTTTTATTTTGATATTATTTATTTTGATACACAAACAAGATAAGCTCATGGCTGGGGGCCTGCATACTTTATCTGCAGTAGGTATCTCACTATTGTGTTGGAACTTATGCCAATATATTTATTTTTACACCACTATAGGGTCGCAGACAGCATGTGTGATTCCAAGCAATCAGACATGCTGTCACACAGGGCGGGAACGCGGTCTAACTGCAAACAATCACAGATGCTGGGACTGCCCGTTGGACGGGGGAAGCAGTGAATATGTATGAGAGTTTTTTTTTATTGGACCCAGAATCAGTGTTACAGCTACGCGGGAGACTCGGTAAGTATAACGCTCCTGCTTTATTCCCTATTTTCTTTCTTTTTCCTTTTTTTTTTATTATTCGGGTGGCCAAAACCTAACAGTTACACAGAGTTCCCTGAGAACTTTGCTTTTGGGATCTCTGCACAGACACTTGGAAATTTACTGTTTAGGTTCGCCCATCACTATTGTTCAGTGCACATAAGCAGCCATAGTTCTCAGCAATACAAGCCCTCTAAGGCTATGTGCGCACATTGCTTTTTTGAGACGCTGCATTTTTGTGCGTTTTGTGCCTCTAAAAATGCACCCTTAGGCTAGGCTTAAGGTACCGTCACACTAAGCGACGCTCCAGCGATCCCACCAGCGACCTGATCTGGCAGGGATCGCTGGAGCGTCGCTACATGGTCGCTGGTGAGCTGTCAAACAGGCAGATCTCACTAGCGACCAGTGACCAGCCCCCAGCCAGCAGCGACGCGTGGAAGTGATGCTGCGCTTGGTAACTAAGGTAAATATCGGGTAACCAAGAAAAGCCTTCGCTGCTCACCCGATATTTACCCTGGTTACCAGCGCACACCGCTTAGCGCTGGCTCCCTGCACTCCTAGCCAGAGTACACATCGAGTTAATAAGCAAACCGCTGTGCTCATTTACCCGATGTGTAGTCTGGCTACTCGTGCACGGAGCAGGGAGCCTGCACTGGCGGTTACCCGATGTTTACCGTGGTTACCAGCGTCCGCAGAAGCCGGCTCCCTGTACATTCAGTTGTTGATCTCTCACTGTCACACACAGCGATGTGTGCTTCACAGCGGGAGAGCAACAACTAAAAAACGGTCCAGGACATTCAGCAACAACCAGCGACCTCACAGCAGGGGCAAGGTTGTTGCTGGATGTCACACACAGCAACATCGCTAGCAAGATCGCTGTTGCGTCACAAAAATCATGCCTCAGCAGCGATGTTGCTAGCGATGTTGCTTAGTGAGACGTGGCCTTTTTGCCGAGAGCTGGGTATTTCTTGTGATCACAGCTGTGTAGCTGTAATCAGCAGAAATGAATGAGCGATCAGACTGCTGATCCTTATAATCTTCTAGGGGGACTAGTAAAATAAAAAAGTAAAAAAAAAAAAAAGTAAACAAAAACCCTAAAAGTTCAAATCACCCCCATTCATCCCATTGAGAATTAAAGGGTTAAAAACATAAAAAATATATCCAAATTTGGTATTGCTCCCTTCAGAAATGCCCAATCTATCCAAATAGAAAATCAATTAATGTGATTGGTAAATGGCGTAAATTGCAAAAAAATTCCAAACGTCAAAATTACGTTTTTTGGTCGCCATAACTTTTGCGCAAAATGCAATAACAGGCGATCAAAATCATCTGCGCAAAAATGGTACCATTAAAAACATCACCTTAAGATGCAAAAAATAAGCCATCACTAAGCCATAGATTCCCAAAAATAAGAATGCTACAGGTCGCGGAAAATGGCACAAAAAGTGCGCCACTTTTTTTGCACAAACCTCTGAATTTTTTCAACTCCTTAGATAAAAGTAAACCTATACATGTTTGGTATCTACGAACTTGTACCGTCCTAAGGAATCAAACCAACACATTAGTTTTACCATATAGTGCACACGTTGAAACAAATATCCCAAAAACAATCAGGCAATCGCAATTTTTTTGCAATTTTTCAGTACTTGGATTTGTTTTGCAGTTTTTCAGTACACAATATGGTAAAACTTATGGTTTAATTTAAAAGTACAACTCGTCACGCAAAAAACAAGCCCTCATATGGCAAGATTGACAGAAAATAAAAAAGAAGAAGGGGAGCAAAAATAAAACCCCCAAAAACCCAGAAAATCGGCCAGGGGTGAAGGGGTTAAGGAATATTGTGGGATGTTAGTACAGCAACAAACAGCCTTATGTGGATAGAATAATCAAGAAAGTGAAGATTAAAAATATGACGCAGTGGGGGGGCGTGGCCAGCGGGCAGCATGAGCGGTCGCACTTGAGAGCAGCTCTGCTATCCAACGCTGATTTCCCATATTAATCCTGCTGAAATTGGTGCCTAAATACACCTCCGGATTACCTGTGGTGCGGTGATCATCCTGATCGGTAACATGAGCAGAGGTCGCAGCGCTGCGGCAGCCGAGAAGCTGAAGAAATTTGCCCGTGACTCCCAGCAAGATGGCGCCGGCAAACAGGCAGAGCGGGAAGCCAGCGAGACGGAGGAGGAGGAGGAGGACATGGAAGCCGGATCTAAGGGATCGCAGGAGATGACCTTACAACAAGTCACTACGCAATTACTTGCAGCGATCCAGGATTCGAAAGTGTCGCTGACGGGCAAAATCGAGGAGGTTAAGATCGATGTGGGTCTCCTCAGGCTGGATTTGCAAAACCTAAGAGAGCGGGTAAAGGAGACGGAGCAGAGAATCTCCACGCTAGAAGACGACGCAAGAGCGACGGCGGGCAGACTAACCTCCTTGGAAAGTGTGGCAAACAACTGGGCACAGAGGGCTGATGACCTAGAGAATCGTCTGCGTCGCAATAATTTAAGAATCCTAGGGATGCCGGAGAGAACAGAAGGGAGCGATCCATGTAAGTTTATAGAAACATGGCTCTCCGAATCCTCCCCTGATACGACGTTGTCTGCGGCTTTCGCCATAGAAAGAGCCCATCGGGTGCCGGCTAGGCCTCCTCCCCCGGGAGCGCAGCCCCGACCCCTCTTGGCCCGGCTATTGAGCAGCAGGGATAGAGATGCGATCCTAAGTGCAGCGAGATGCAAGGGCCCGATCTCACATAATAACGCCTCCATATTGATCTTCCCTGACTTCTCTGCGTCTCTTCAGAAAACAAGGGCATCCTTCATCCAAGTCAAAAGACACCTTAGAGAACACCAGATTGCCTACTCCATGATCTTCCCAGCCCGTCTTAGAGTGGTTCATCAAGAGCGTTCCCTGTTCTTCACCTCTCCAGCGGAAGATTGGATCAACTCGCTGAAAAGGAAACGCTGATGCGCTGCTGACTCGGGCGACACCCTGGTGATCGTTGGTATGTCTACATTGCAGTTGCGGCCCACCTCTCCTTTTCTCTCTCCCGGAGTGAGGACGGAAATGCGACCCCAGTTCTGGGGCGTCGTGTTTGAAATCGCTGTTGCGATCGATTTTGATCTTCCACTGTTGGAATCCTGTGTCCCTCGCCATTGAAGGCGCGAAATAATTTTTCCTTCTTTTTTCCTGTTTTATAATTAGAAGGGGGTTTGGGATCGCTGTTGCGTCCGCCTCCCGATCTCCTGGCTTCAGATTGCTGATAAGCTGGTGATAAAGTGAAGACGCGCTGTTGCGACTGCGATCCTCTGGACGCTTGTGGGTCCCCAGATGTGACCAATATGGGTCCTCCACTGAGCCAGTTGTCTGGCCTCTCCCCCGCGTCTGGATGACTGGAGGCGGGCTGGGGCCGTGTTCTCGGAAAAGACACGGCCTGTGATCATTGCTGTGCTCAGTTTGAGTCCTAGAGTCCCGGATTACCGCCACTTTGGTCGCAGTTGCGTCGCTCGGACTGCAGTGAGGTCTGACGGGACCTGGGCCGGACCGTTGCTGCGTCACCAAAAGCGCCTTCAAGCGGACTCATGTTATCCTGTATTTCTCAGTCTGGTATGGGACTCCATTTTGGGATCGCACTATTCTGCAACACACCTAAGTTCACAATGTTGGTTTTCTTTTTATTGTAGAGCTTTATGAAACTCCTTAGGCTACCACGTATTATAGTATCTCATAACCTAAGGCTACTTGTAATTATCTCTTTAGTTTCCTCCACACTCTCACTCTCCCCCCCCCTCCTGTTCAACCCCCTTATCCCTGTCCCCCCTCATTTCCCCCCCCTTTCCTTCTCTCACACCAACCCTTCTCCCCCTCCTGTCCCCTCATTCTCTCCCCCCACAGTCCTTCCTCCTTTGTCTTCAACCCCAACTCCCTCCTCCCTCAATCCCCCGCTTCCCCCATGCTCCCGTCCTCCATACCCTCCTCCACACTTCTCCTTCTTCCCCCTCTCCATACCCCTTCCCCCCCCCTTTTTTTTTTTTCTTTTTCTCTTCTCTCTCTTTCTTTCTTCTTCCTCTCTCTCTCTCTCCCCCCCCCCTTATACCCCTATTTCCATATCCATATCCCTTTACTCCTTCCCTTCCGGGTTATAGATTGTGTAGCAAGGTAATTGATAAATTTAAGCTGCTGGATTGCAGGAGCCGCTCTAGTCCTTGTTTAAGGACACCCCCGTACCAAGTACATTATCTAGCCACGTTGGTTCACCCTAGTCGTTGCTAGGGAAAATCTCTCCTGGTCACACTATTGGACCAGTTCTTGTCAGCTGCGTAAGTGCAGCCGATTGTTTGCATTCAAGGGTACGTTTACCCAAGTTCTACTGTAGGTTGAGTTCTTGACAAATTTCATTTAGGGGTACTTCACACACAGCGAGATCGCTACTGAGATCGCTGCTGAGTCACGTTTTTTGTGACCTCATTAGCGATCTCGCTGCGTGTGACACTGAGCAGCGATCTGGCCCCTGCTGTGAGATCGCTGCTCGTTACACACAGAGCTGGTTCGTTTTTTTATTGTTGCTCTCCCGCTGATAAGCACACATCGCGGTGTGTGACAGCGAGAGAGCAACAATCCTGAATATGCAGGGAGCAGGAGCCGGCGTCTGACAGCCTGCGGTAAGCTGTAACCAAGGTAAACATCGGGTAACCAAGGTGGTTACCCGATATTTACCTTCGTTACCAGCCTCCGCAGCTCTCACACTGCCAGTGCCGGCTCCTGCTCCCTGCACACGCTAAGTTAAGCGGTGTGAGCGGGTAACTAAGGTAAACATCGGGTAACCATACCCGATGTTTACCTTAGTTACCAGTGTCCGCAGCTTCCAGACGCCGGCTCCGTGCAAGCGCAGCGTCGCTTGCACGTCGCTGCTGGCTGGGGGCTGGTCACTGGTCGCTGGTGAGATCTGCCTGTTTGACAGCTCACCAGCGACCATGTAGCGATGCAGCAGCGATCCTGACCAGATCAGATCGCTGGTCGGATCGCTGCTGCATCGCTAAAGTGTGAAAGTACCCTTAGTCTAGCAGGTGATATCTTTCAATGGCTTTAAACTTAATGACATGGAATGTTAGGGGACTGGGCACAGCCAAGAAAAGGGCAGCAGCATTTGCACATATCAAAAGATCCAAAGCTCAGATCGTATGTTTACAAGAGACCCACTTATTGTTAGAAACCACTAGAGTGCTACAGAAGCCTTGGGTTCAATGGTCAGCCCATTCTGTTCATTCCTCATATTCTAGGGGAGTATCAGTGCTAATCCACAAAACATTGCGCTGGGACCCGGGTACGATTATAAAGGATAATGATGGGAGATATGTATTTATCCAAGCTCACATTGATGGGGTAATGATAGTGATCCTAGCCATATACATCCCCCCTGCGATGGGAATTTCGATACTGAATGAGGCGGCTAAGTTTGCCTCGCAATTCCCACAAGCTTTGTGCTCTGCATGGGGGACTTTAACTTGATTAATAACCCAGGATTGGATAGATTCAGCTCCCGACAGATCTCGATCTCTCATACAATACAAACCAGACTGAGCGCATTCCTACAGGAGGTGGGATGGCATGACATGGGGCGAATCTAGATCCAGTATTGAGAGAATACACATGTTATACCCCGGGAAAAAATTCTTTATCTAGGATTGACTACATATGTGGGAACGAGAGAGTTTGTGCTCATATACAAATGGTATGCCACTTGCCCAGATCAGTATCAGACCACTCCCTGGTATTTGTTGGCATTAAATGGGAGGGATGTAAATCACACAGATTGTCAAGGAAAATTAATCCTTGGTGGCTTACACTTTTCGGAACCAATGATAGGATTCCTGATCAAATTAGGGCATACACTGAGACGAATTCCATAGAGGAAATCATTCGGCCTACTGGGACGCACTTAAAGGGTATTTGAGGGGATGCTGTCACTCCTCCATCTCATATATCAAGAGACAGGCGGCCAGAGAGGAGGAGGAATTGGCCACTCAAAATAGAACACTAGAACATAGATTTACTTCGGACCCGTCTGAAGAAAACAGAACCCAATGGTTACAAGCTGGGAGGAAATATCTTTTATATTTACAGGATAAGTCCAAGAGACATGTGTTCTTCACGAACCAGAGGTATTTCGAGCAAGGGAACCAATCTTGCAGTCTACTAGCGTTCTTGGTGCAGCAGTCCAATAGCTCACCTGCGGTCCTTAAAATTAGAGCCCCTAGTGGCGAACCTGTTACTTCCGTCAATGGCATTTTGGAAGTGTTCTTGGAATTTTATAGGAACCTATATGAGTCCAGACTGACTATGTCGAGGGAGGAGATTGCTGATTACCTGCAAGGTCTGGAGTTTCCCAGACTGACTTCGGCTCAGAGATCGGCCTTGGATGAGCCCATTAGCATGGAGGAGATGGTGGAAGCGATGGGGGCACTTAATAAAGGCAGGGCGTCCGGTCCTGACAGACTCCCGATTGAAATATTTGATAAATATCAGGGGGGGGCTTGCTCCAGCCCTCCTGGAAATGGTTGAGGCTTCGTTCCGCAAGGGACGGTTGCCTGACTTTTTCTATGAGGCTACCATCGTTCTCCTACTGAAACCAGACAAGGACCACTGGATTGTGGCTCGTACAGACCGATCTCCTTGTTGAATTCTGACTATAAAATTCTCACCAAAATATTGGCAACTAGACTTAACAAAGTGATCTCCTCCATAATACATGAAGACCAGTCTGGATTCATTCCGGGTAGGAGTACCTCGGATAACCTGAGGAGGGCGCAGGTGATCTTACAGATGAGTACCAAGTTAGAGGAGGATTGGGCTCTGGTCTCACTGGATGCGGCCAAGGCCTTTGATTCGATAGAATGGCCATACCTGCTGGAGGTGCTGCGGGCATTTGGTTTCGGCAACGAATTCATCAGATGGATTGAGATTATATATAAAGCACCGTCAGCAAACATCCAGGTGGGTGGCGGAGTGTCAGAAACTTTCTCCCTGGGGAGGGGAACCAGACAGGGATGCCCCTTATCCCCTCTCCTGTTTGCCCTGGCCATGGAGCCGCTGGCGGTGCGCATTCGGGCGGACCCAATTTACCAAGGAGTGAAGCACCGTAAGGGAGATGAACGTCTGTCTCTGTACGCAGACGACTTGTTATTGTTTGCATCTGATCCGGATTCCTCCATTCCCAGGGCTGTGGAGCTTATTGACCAATTCGGGGAGTACTCGGGCCTGGCAATAAACTGGTCAAAGTCGTACCTCCTCTTTTTGTCCCGGGACAGAGAGGAAACGGCGAACACTTACATATGTAGGATTCCTGTGGTGGATCACTTTAAATACCTGGGGATTATACTGACGAAAAGCCCTTCGGAGATGATAGCAAGAAATATCGTCCCTCTTTTGTCACACCTCGGGGAGAAATTTAATAGATGGAGCCAGCTCCCGCTTTCAGTGGCGGGAAGGATTAATCTTCTCAAAATGATAGTACAACCAAAGTGTCTCTACTAGAGTTGAGCACGGTTCGTGGTTCTCCAGTTCGCGGTTCGAGTGATTTTGGGGGCTGTTCTAGATCGAACTAGAACTCGAGCTTTTTGCTAAAGTTCGATAGTTCTAGTTACATTCGAGAAAGGTTCTAGCAGCAAAAAGCAGGGCTTTTACAGCTACAGTGTGCAGGAGCCATCGCTGGCAGCCTGCCAGAAGCTGGTAACCAAGATAAACATTGAGTATCCAAGCAAAGCGCTTTGGTTAGTAACCCGATATTTATCCTAGTTACGTGTGCAGGAAGCCGACACTTCCCCGCTCAGCTCGCTCCGCCCCCTCCTGCACGCGGCATGTACACATACATACACACACACACACTCACACTCACCTGTCCCCAGCCATGCAGTCCACGACACTGACGTCCTCAGCGCCACATGACCCCGCTAGGCTCCACCCACTTCGCACTCCGCCGCCAGCACACATGGCTCCGCCCACCTGGCACTCTGCACACATGGTCCCGCTAGGCTCCGCCCACCTGGCACTCTGCACACATTACCCCGCTAGGCTCCGCCCACCTGGCACTCTGCACACATGGTCCCGCTAGGCTCCACCCACCTGGCACTCTGCACACATGGTCCCGCTCGGCTTACCTGCGGTGATGAAGTCCCGACCTCAGCACTGTCACTGTCCTCCATGGCCGCCGCTTGTCACATCACCTTCTCTCGCTTCCGACCCGAGACTGACTAGCGGTGACGTCACGGGCCTCTCGCGATACTTGGCTGGGAAGGTCATTGAACTCAGTGACAGGTGCTGTCAGCAATGCAGGAGATCAGCGCAGGTAATGTACCTTGCTGACAGCAGCACTTGTCATCCCCTGCAGTGACCTGGGCTGACCCATTGATGTTAGCTCAAGTCACTGCATTGCTCTCCCAGCCAATGGGGAACATCCTGCTCTTCATTGACTGGGACAGTGTGGATCGTCATGGCAACCCCTTGGATTACACCAGACCTGGATTTGTTTTTCTTTCTAATAAATTGGTTAAAGAGGGAATGCATTGGGGAGTGTTTTTTCAAATAAAAATGTGTTTGTCGTCTATTTTTTTTTATTACTGACTGGGTTGGTGATGTCGGGTATCTGATAGATGCCTGACCTCACCAACCCCAGGGCTTGATGCCAGGTGACATTACACATCTGGTATTAACCCCATATATTACCCCGTTTGCCACCGCACCAGGGCACGGGATGAGCTGGGGCGAAGCACCAGGATTGGCGCATCTAATGTATGCGCCACTTCTGGGGTAGCTGCGGCCTGCTATTTTTAGGCTGGGGAGAGTCCAATAACCATGGACCTCCCTAGTCTGAGAATATCAGACCCCAGCTGTCTGCTTTACCTTGGCTGGTGATCCAATTTTGGGGGGACCCCTACGTTTTTTTTTTTTTAAATTATTTATTTAATTTAAAATAACAGCGTGGGGTGCCCTCAGTTTTGTATTACCAGCCAAGGTGAGGCTGCCAGCTGTGGTCTGCAGGCTGCAGCCGTCTGCTTTACCCTAGCTGGTTACAAAAATAGGGGAAACCCCACGTCATTTTTTTTTTTCATTTTTTTGGCTAAATACAAAGCTAAGCACCCCTTAGTGCCACATGAAAGGCACCAAAGGGTGCAAAATTACAAAATGCAGGAGAGTGGCACATTATGTGTCTTTCTGCCATTATAATGACAGAAAAGACTGATATGAAGTGTACAAGCACTGTAAAATCACCAGAGCGCTCTACGCTGTGAAAAGCAGTAGAAAATGGCACTGGAGTGTACATGTGACCGTCTCATGTAGGTTGAAGCTATGGATCCTGGGTAAATTTATGTATTTTCCCTCCTTCAGTTTTTTTGCAGTACACAAAAAAAACGGAAGGCACACGGATGACAAACAGATGACATACGGACCGTCTACGGAACGGAAACGGATGCCACACGGATGCACCCGTGAAAAAAAACGGACTGTTTTTTGAAGACCACAAAAATGGATCGGTCGTGTTAATGTAGCCTTATTCTGATCTGCCGTTTATAAACAACAGGCAGAAATAAGTGAATAACGCCCCCCAGCGTCAGAAAATCTCCGGGGTTTCAGGGCTAGCTGAGACCCTGGAGATCATGATTCAGGACGTTTTTTTCGGTCCCCGCTCACGTGATCACAGGTATACACCGTATACCGATGATCACGTTACAGTAAATGATAGTGTCGGTAAAAAATTATTTATCTCCCATCTGGCATGAAAAAACATGATAAATCTACTCCCCGGTCCCCTCCGGTCCCCCGATGTCGCCAAAGTGCCCACCCGATGCCCTCCCAGAAATCCAAGATGGCCGCGCGCACAGCAGCGCGCCGGCCGCATTCACCCTACTCCTCTGATTTCTGTCGCATGTGCCATGACACATGCGACAGAAAACTCCTCCCCAGGCCCTGCCAGGTCACCCCCTATAACCCCACCGGTGTTCCCCGGTGTCCCACGGTACCTGTGCAGCGTTGATCCCCCCACGGCCCTCTCCTTCCCAATAGACGCTGCCGCATGCACAGAGCGGCTGTCAGCTCAGCTTCCTGTGTTCAGACACAGTGAGTGGTGGTTATGCATCTGTAAGCTAAATGGGCGGCACGATGGCTCAGTGGTTAGCACTGCAGTCTTGCAGCGCTGAGGTCCTGGGTTCAATTCCTACCAAGGACACCATCTGCAAGGAGTTTGTATGTTCTCCCCGTGTTTGCGTGGGTTTCCTCCGGGTACTCTGGTTTCCTCCCACACTCCAAAGACATTCAGCGCTATGGAATTAATAACGCTATATAAATGAATAAATTATTATTATTACTGCAATGCCCTGCTCATGAGGTAAGGAACATAATTGACCAGGAGAGCTATATACTACATTTCCAAACGGAGGGATTTGCTTTTATAGTTTCCCTGCTGAACGACTACCAAACATGAGAGTCCGTTATACGGCACAAGAAAACACATCTAAATAGCGAGCTCTGTTGTTAAGTATTCATTCAGCTGGATAACTGGACTTAAAGGAGTATTCCATCTCCAAGATCCTATCCCCAATATATAGTAGGTGGAATAGCAATAATATTAGCAAATACCAATATTTGGAAATGTAGAATAGTTCTCCTGATTAGGCATGCCCTTACCTCATGAGCAGGGCATTGCAGGTTTGGTAGCAACCATTACGACATGGACTCTGCTGCTGTGGACCCGGGGAGAGTGAGTGCAGATTCATTGTACCCACACTCCTCACATGAAGGGTCTGCACTCCTAGAAAATGGGGGATATGTTCCCTGAGTGTCTCCCCCCCATATTCTAGATGGTCCAGAGTCGTCGTGGGACCCCTTTATTTTTTTTCTTACAATAAATTGGTGAAAGAGGGAATGTTTTGGGGACTGCTTTTTCAAATAAATTTCTTTTGTCAATTTTTTTTGTTAGTACTGACAGCTTATGATGTTGGGTATCTAATAGACGCCATGACATCACAAACTGCTGGGCTTGATCTCAGGTGACTTTACAGCTAGTATCAACCCGATTTATTACCCCGTTTGCCACTGCACCAGGGCACGGAATGAGCTGGGATGAAGCGCCAGGATTGGCACATCTAGTGGATGTGCCACGTCTGGGGTGCCTGCGGCCTGCTATTTTTAGGCTGTGAAGGCCCAATAACTATGGACCTTCCCACCCTGAGAATACCAGACCACAGCTGTCCGCTTTACCTTGGCTGGTGATCCAATTTGGGGGGGACCCTACTTTTTTTGTGTAATTATTAATATTTATAAAATAATTATAAAAAAAGAGCCTGGGGGGACCTCCACATTGGATCCCCAACCACAGTAAAGCTGCCAGCTCTGGTTTTCAGGCTACAGCCATCTGCTTTACCCTAGCTGGCTATCAAAAATGGGGGGACCCAACGTCATTTTTTTTTAACTATTTTTTAAATAGAAAAAATTAATGGGCTTCCCTGTATTTTGATTGCCAACCAAGGTAACGGCAGGCAGATGGGGGTGGCAACCCATAGCTGTCTGCTTTATCTGCGCTGAGAATCAAAAATACCGCGGAGCGCTACGTCATTTTTTTTAAAGATTCATTTTTACAGCACTGTGATGTCCAGCAATCAAAATACAGGGAAGCCCATTTTGTTTTTAGTTATTCAAATAAATAATTAAAAAAAATATATATGGGCTCCCGCTGCATTTTTTGTATTGCTAGCTAAGGGTAATCCAAGCAGCTACTGGCTGCTAACCCCCACTGCTTGGTGTTACCTTCACTGGCAATGGAAAATCCAGGGAAGCATTTTTTATTTTTTTGCCAAAAACTACAAAAAAGGACGTGAGCTTCGCCATATTTTTGTATGCTAGTCAGGTATAGCAGGCAGGTGCTGGAAGAGTTGGATACAGCGCCAGAAGATGGCGCTTCTATGAAAGTGCCATTTTCTGAGGCGGCTGCAGACTGCAATTCGCAGCAGTGGGGCCCAGAAAGCTCAGGCCAACCTGTGCTGTGGATTCCAATCCCCAGCTGCCTAGTTGTACCTGGCTGGACACAAAAATGGGGCGAAGCCTACGTCATTTGTTTTCTAATTATTTCATGAAATTCATGAAATAATAAAAAAAGGGCTTCCCTTTATTTTTGGTTCCCAGCCGGGTACAAATAGGCAACTGGGGGTTGGGGGCAGCCGTACCTGTCTGCTGTACCTGGCTAGCATACAAAAATATGGCGAAGCCCACATAATTTTTTCAGGGGGCAAAAAACTTCTGCATACAGTCCTGGATGGAGTATGCTGAGCCTTGTAGTTCTGCAGCTGCTGTCTGTCTGTATGGAGAAGAGCAGACAGCAGCTGCAGAACTACAAGGCTCACCATACTCCATCCAGGACTGTATGCAGAAGTTTTTTGCCCACCAAAAAAATGACGTGGGCTTCGCCATATTTTTGTATGCAAGCCAGGTACAGCAGGCACCCCCCAGTTGCCTATTTGTACCCGGCTGGGAACCAAAAATATAGGGAAGCCCGTTTTTTTTAATTATTTCACTTATTTCATGAAATAATTAAAAAACAAATGATATAGGCTTCGCCCCATTTTTGTGTCCAGCCAGGTACAACTAGGCAGCTGGGAATTGGAATCCGCAGCACAGGTTAGCCCGAGATTTCTGGGCGCCTCTGCTGCGAATTGCAGTCCGCAGCCTCCCCAGAAAATGGCGCTTTCATAGAAGCGCCATCATCTGGCGCTGTATCCAACTCTTCCAACAGCCCTGAAGCCGGGTGGCTTGCTGGGTAATAATGAGTTAATACTAGCTTTGTCTTACTAGCTAGTATTAAGCCAGAGATTCTTAATGTCAGGCACGTTTGACCCGGCCATTAAGAATCTCCAATAAAGGGTTAAAAAAAAGACACCACACAGAGAAAAAATACTTTAATAGAAATAAATACACAGACACATTAGAGACTCCATCTTTATTACCCCCTGTCAGCCCTCCACGATCCATGGTCTTCTGTCTTTCTCGTTCAACAAATGCAGCTCTGCTCCATCACTGCTGCATGGGGGAAGACGCTGCTTCCCGTGCAGCCTTCACTCCGTGAGAGATCAGTGCTGCTGGCTGTTAGCGGTAACAGCGGTAACGCTGACAGACGCGTTACCATAGCAACGGTGCTCCAATCATGTAATTTCTGGAGCCGCGGTTAGCGGTGACGTCACCGCTAACTGCGTTGCTATGGCAACGGTGATCTCCATTAATGACCGGCTCTGTCAGCCGGTCCTTAGCGGAGCGGGGAGTCGACCGTGTGCTACAGCATGTCGCCGGTACACGGTGATACACAAATGTGCACCGTGTACCGGAGAGTGCAATGACAGGACCTTGGGCAGGACGTGACGTCAAAGCCATGTGACCATAACAAATAACGTTTGGAACACCATTCTAAGTCTGAACTGGGTGCAAAAAAACTAAAAAAACATCACTATGGGGAGATAAGGTATGCACACCAGTGACTATGTAAGGGGAATACATGGAATAGCAGAAACTGCTGTGTGAATACTGACTTGAAAAATCCAATAGCTATATGAAGAGTGAAAATGTGAAAAATGAAATCTGCATTACTGCCATGAACATATGAATCAAGAGAAATTTAGCTACTGAATTGATCAATGCAATAGAGCCCCAACACTACGCCAAAGTATTTCTCTACGTTGGGGTCCCTAGCTTGTGTGTGTCCTCTCATGCAGTTAAAAAACTTACCGTGTGTGGGAAGCTGAGACCCAGGCTATTTATGCGTATTATATGGATTGGCAATAGGTGTGGTGGGGAGGGTTCACAAACGAAAAACTACTAACAATAACAAATAACGTTTGGAACACCATTCTAAGTCTGAACTGGGTGCAAAAAACCTAAAAAAACATCACTATGAGGAGATAAGGTATGCACACCAGTGACTATGTAAGGGGAATACATGGAATAGCAGAAACTGTTGTGTGAATACTGACTTGAAAAATCCAATAGCTATATGAAGAGTGAAAATGTGAAAAATGAAATCTGCATTACTGCCATGAACATGTGAATCAAGAGAAATTTAGCTACTTTCTCTTGATTCATATGTTCATGGCAGTAATGCAGATTCCATTTTTCACATTTTCACTCTTCATATAGCTATTGGATTTTTCAAGTCAGTATTCACACAGCAGTTTCTGCTATTCCATGTATTCCCCTTACATAGTCACTGGTGTGCATACCTTATCTCCCCATAGTGATGTTTTTTTAGGTTTTTTGCACCCAGTTCAGACTTAGAATGGTGTTCCAAACGTTATTTGTTATTGTTAGTAGTTTTTCGTTTGTGAACCCTCCCCACCACACCTATTGCCAATCCATATAATACGCATAAATAGCCTGGGTCTCAGCTTCCCACACACGGTAAGTTTTTTAACTGCATGAGAGGACACACACAAGCTAGGGACCCCAACGTAGAGAAATACTTTGGCGTAGTGTTGGGGCTCTATTGCATTGATCAATTCAGTAGCTAAATTTCTCTTGATTCATATGTTCATGGCAGTAATGCAGATTTCATTTTTCACATTTTCACTCTTCATATAGCTATTGGATTTTTCAAGTCAGTATTCACACAGCAGTTTTTGCTATTCCATGTATTCCCCTTACATAGTCACTGTGTGTGCGTACCTTATCTCCCCATAGTGATTTTTTTTAGGTTTTTTGCACCCAGTTCAGACTTAGAATGGTGTTCCAAACGTTATTTGTTATTGTTAGTAGTTTTTCGTTTGTGAACCCTCCCCACCACACCTATTGCCAATCCATATAATACGCATAAATAGCCTGGGTCTCAGCTTCCCACACACGGTAAGTTTTTTAACTGCATGAGAGGACACACACAAGCTAGGGACCCCAACGTAGAGAAATACTTTGGCGTAGTGTTGGGGCTCTATTGCATTGATCAATTCAGTAGCTAAATTTCTCTTGATTCATATGTTCATGGCAGTAATGCAGATTTCATTTTTCACATTTTCACTCTTCATATAGCTATTGGATTTTTCAAGTCAGTATTCACACAGCAGTTTCTGCTATTCCATGTATTCCCCTTACATAGTCACTGGTGTGCATACCTTATCTCCCCATAAAGCCATGTGACCAGTCTGTAGCCAATGAGATAATAGCCACGTGACTGGTCACATGGCTATTTTGACGACGTCACGGAAGGTCCTGTCAGTGCTGGTTATCGGGAGGACGCAGCGATCATCGGAAGGAATAGTGACAGGAGACAGAGTGCAGGACGCATCGCGGGCACCGGTAAGTGTTATGGCAATGTTTATTAACTGTATGTGTACATTTATAATGCGTTTTTATGTGTTTGTGATTGCCTCCCATTATTTCCTATTGGTTCGAGTTTGGTTCGTCGAACGTTCGCCGAACCGAACTCGAACGGGACCTCGGTTCGGCGAACTGAGCTCGAGCCGAACCGCGGCTGGTTCGCTCATCTCTAGTCTCTACATTACTCAGCATGTATTTGTGCAGATTCCCTGCTCCTTCTTTCGGACTTTGGAATCTTTAATGATTACCTTTGTCTGGGGCGCTTCCAGATCGAAAGTCCAATTGGCCAAATTACAGAGGCCCAAAGACCTGGGGGGTATGGCCCTTCCGGATCTTTATATATACTACCTGGCCGGACAACTGAAATATCTGGGTCAATGGACACTACCTGGGGTGACGGGTTCTCCGGTGGGATTTTTGGCAGAGTTCACGGGTGTGGATCTCCTATGGCCCCTATTGACAGACTACAAAAGAGCCCCTGAGGGTCGTATCCTCCCGACACACAAACTGGAGACCAGGATTTGGAAAGAGGCCAAAGCCATATTCGGATTCCATGATGTTCCAATTGAGACCCCCTTATGGGGTAACCTGGACCATCCGCACTTTTGTGGGTTGCCGGGCTTTGGTGAATGGAGGAATCGCGGAATAGTTTCCCTGAGCTCAATTGTCCGTGATGGTGAACTCCGCCCTTTTGCGCAGATGCGAGCGGAATTCGAATTGCCGGAATCCCATGGGTTTCAGTACCTCCAGATCAGGCATGCCTTTTGGGCTCAGTTCTCTGGTCGTGGGGTTAGATTCTCTTCCTTTCCAATCAATGGAATTATTAGATCACAAGGCCCTGGCGGTCTTATCTCCAAACTATACTCCTCTCTCATTCGGGCCAAAGTCATGAATAACCCTCTTTCTGTCCGGGATAAATGGAGAGCCAGGATTCCTGAAATAGATGATGTTATTTGGGACGACATCGTCGAATCCCACACTTTGATCTCTCCTGCAATTAACAACAGACTGATCCAATTATACATAATACACCAGAGTTATATCACTCCCCAGAGACTAAAAAAGATAAACAAGTCGGTGGAGGAGGGTTGTCCAAGGTGTGGGAGAGATGGCGCAGATTTCTGGCACATGATATGGGAATGCCGGATCATTCACTCTTATTGGGGTGAGGTTATAGCGGCTCTTTCCTCCATACTAGAAAAATCGGTTCCTATGAGACCGATTCTGTGCCTGTTTGGTGTGGTAGATGTACACTCTTGGTCCCAAGATGAGAACCTATTATTAAAAAAGGTCCTGTTTTTGGCTCGGAAGGGCATTATACTAAATTGGATGAGTACTCATCCCCCATCTAGGGCCTCTTGGATTGCACTTGTAAATGCTATAATCCCGCTAGAACAATTTGTATTTAAGACGAGAGGTTCTTTAAATAAATTTGATAAGATATGGGGCAGATGGATGGGTTCGCCCTTGACTGGGGGCTCACCCGGTTCCCTGGCTAATAACCTACAGACACTGCTGTCGTAGTAATAATTTGTCATCATTCCAGTGCTATGGAAGGGGAAATCCATAGATCATAAGGTTACGTATCTGCAGGGTACCGTGGCCCCGACACCAAATTTGCATATGCCTTGTCATTATGGCTTCTTTATCCCTTGTTCGATATAACCTGTGAGCAAACAAAGCTGAAGTATTTACTGTTTCAATGCCATCCTAAGGGGTGCTTCACACACAGCGAGCTCACTGCCGAGATCGCTGCTGAGTCACGCTTTTTTTGACTCAGCAGTGACCTCATTAGCGATCTCGCTGTGTGTGACACTGAGCAGCGATCTGGCCCCTGCTGCAAGATCGCTGCTCGTTACACACAGCCCTGGTTCGTTTTCTTCAAAGGCGCTCTCCCGCTGTGACACACAGATCGCTGTGTGTGACAGCGAGAGAGCGACAAATGAAGCGAGCAGGGAGCAGGAGCCGGCGTCTGACAGCTGAGGTAAGCTTGTAACCAAGATAAACATCGGGTAACCAAGGTGGTTACCCGATATTTACCTTAGTTACCAGCCTCTGCAGCTCTCACGCTGCCTGTGCTGCCGGCTCCGGCTCTCTGCACATGTAGCTGCTGTACACATCGGGTTAATTAACCCGATGTGTACAGCAGCTAGGAGAGCAAGGAGCCAGCGCTAAGCAGTGTGCGCGGCTCCCTGCTCTCTGCACATGTAGCTGCATTACACATCAAGTTAATTAACCCGATGTGTACTGTAGCTAGGAGAGCAAGGAGCCAGCGCTCAGTGTGCGCGGCTCCCTGCTCCCTGCACACACAGCTAAGCGGTGTGCGCTGGTAACTAATGTAAACATCGGGTAACCATACCCGATGTTTACCTTAGTTATCAGTCTCCGCAGCTTCCAGACGCCGGCTCCGTGCAAGCGAGAGAGCAACAATCCTGAATGTGCAGGGAGCAGGAGCCGGCGTCTGACAGCCTGCGGTAAGCTGTAACCAAGGTAAACATCGGGTAACCAAGGTGGTTACCCGATATTTACCTTCGTTACCAGCCTCCGCAGCTCTCACACTGCCAGTGCCGGCTCCTGCTCCCTGCACACGCTAAGTTAAGCGGTGTGAGCTGGTAACTAAGGTAAATATCGGGTAACCATACCAGATGTTTACCTTAGTTACCAGTGTCCGCAGCTTCCAGACGCCGGCTCCGTGCAAGCGCAGCGTCGCTTGCACGTCGCTGCTGGCTGGGGGCTGGTCACTGGTTGCTGGTGAGATCTGCCTGTTTGACAGCTCACCAGCGACCATGTAGCGATGCAGCAGCGATCCTGACCAGGTCAGATCGCTGGTCGGATCGCTGCTGCATCGCTAAGTGTGAAGGTACCCTAAGAGTACAGGACGTTCAGTTGATTATTGATGTATTATCACTAGATATTAACCAATGTTTACCCATATCCTGACTGTACAAATTGATGATTTGATTTCTGATGTAATACCATACTTAACCTTCAATAAAACGAGTTTAAAAAAAAAATATGACGCAGTGAAAGTATTAATGTTCAATAATTAAGGTTACATAAAATATAGCATTTAATATTCCGTTGGTCTGTGATTTTGTGAAGATGAGAATGCTAACAGGGATGTGCAACTATGGATCCTCGCGTCTTGTAAGAAAAACGAGAAAGGAAGAATGAAATGGTATTATTCTCTTGTTTTTAATGGCTATTTAATCTCCTAGTTCTCATCTGTTATGCCATGATAAAACATCCTGTTTTGAAAGATTGGTACAAATGAAGAAATTAGAAAATGCAAAAGAGGAAACAGTATGAATCTGCAATATTTATTTATTGGACTGGACGTTCCTTAATGCACTTAGTTAATCAGAAGCTAGTAAATGGAAATGAGGATCAATTACATTGACCTGATAAGTGCGTTAAACTGATAACATTATTAGATCAGGCTTTACTAGGTCCATTGAGCTTTACAATCACATAGTAATATCTAATAAACAGTAGTGTTCTCTGGCACAGGGACTTGTGGCATCGTAAGGGTGTGTAATAAAAGTAGGGCTGGATACAGTTTCAGAGTTCTTTGGAAGAAGAAAAGAGGGAGATTTACAATTGTTTTAGTTACAATGGAGTCACTGAAAGATTTAGCCAAGGAGGGAAATTATTGAACAGAAAGGAATGAAAATTGAAGCTGTGCAGATTGATAGATAAAATACAGATCATGTGAAAATAGTTTCTGGGTTTGAAAGAAAAGGAAAGTTACTTGTTTATTACAGTGGGAACACATGGCATGTATGTAGCTATTATCATGGGAAGTGATAGTGAGCTAATATGTGTGAATGTGGATTAAGAAGAATGACTCTCACACCTCGCCATTGTAAACTACAGTTTTAGGCTATGTGCGCACGTTGCGTAAATACATGCAGTTACGCTGCGCTTTGTAGCGCAGCGTAACTGCATGCGTCCTGCGTCCCCTGCACAGTCTATGGAGATTGTGCAGGGGCCGTGCGCACGTGGCATCTTAGAGCGCAGCGCTTCGGCTGCTGCCCGAAGCGCTGCGTTCTAAGAAGTGACATGTCACTTCTTCCGTGCGCTTTGCCTGCAGCCCCTGCTCTGTCTATGGCAGGAGCTGCAGGCAGAGCGCATGGAATCGGCTTTTTTTTTTTTTCTCTACGGACATTTTCTGCAGCGATTTGAAGTGCACGTGTGCTCTTCAGATCGCTGCAGAAATTTCTACAGGGCTAGTACGCAACGTGTGCACATAGCCTTAGACCGGATTCAGGCAAGCGTATTTTCGAGTTATACACACTGACCAATGTGGAAGTGCACACGAACGATTTAATGGCTTTACTGATGAGAACAGTGCACATGATAGGAGGCAGCTCCGGTACCTGTCCACAGAGTGGAAGGTCACACAGACAGACAAGGTTGTTGTGATCACAAAATCCAAATCCAACCCGAATAATTCAATGTTCCTCCAAACCCATCCGTAGGGTTCTTTCACACAAGTTTATAAAAAATTGGCCCAGTTTTCATCCAAAAAGTGAGATTATATTTTCTAATTTGTCATCTGTATACAATATTTTTTTTTAATTCATCAGCTATTAAACATTTACAGAATAATGAATCGGCAAAAATCAGATGTTCATTTGATTTTTATTCTCGTGCCCAAAGACTTGAATGGGTGAATCTTATCCCATTTCTGGAAGAAAATCGTGCATGCAGAAATTCTTTTCACACACAGATATACAGTTAGGTCCAGAAATATTTGGACAGTGACACAATTTTCGCGAGTTGGGCTCTGCATGCCACCACATTGGATTTGAAATGAAACCTCTACAACAGAATTCAAGTGCAGATTGTAACGTTTAATTTGAAGGTTTGAACAAAAATATCTGATAGAAATTGTAGGAATTGTACACATTTCATTACAAACACTCCACATTTTAGGAGGTCAAAAGTAATTGGACAAATAAACCAAACCCAAACAAAATATTTTTATTTTCAATATTTTGTTGCGAATCCTTTGGAGGCAATCACTGCCTTAAGTCTGGAACCCAAGGACATCACCAAACGCTGGGTTTCCTCCTTCTTAATGCTTTGCCAGGCCTTTACAGCCGCAGCCTTCAGGCCTTGCTTGTTTGTGGGTCTTTCCGTCTTAAGTCTGGATTTGAGCAAGTGAAATGCATGCTCAATTGGGTTAAGATCTGGTGACTGACTTGGCCATTGCAGAATGTTCCACTTTTTTGCACTCATGAACTCCTGGGTAGCTTTGGCTGTATGCTTGGGGTCATTGTCCATCTGTACTATGAAGCGCCGTCCGATCAACTTTGCGGCATTTGGCTGAATCTGGACTGAAAGTATATCCCGGTACACTTCAGAATTCATCCGGCTACTCTTGTCTGCTGTTATGTCATCAATAAACACAAGTGACCCAGTGCCATTGAAAGCCATGCATGCCCATGCCATCACGTTGCCTCCACCATGTTTTACAGAGGATGTGGTGTGCCTTGGATCATGTGTCGTTCCCTTTCTTCTCCAAACTTTTTTCTTCCCATCATTCTGGTACAGGTTGATCTTTGTCTCATCTGTCCATAGAATACTTTTCCAGAACTGAGCTGGCTTCATGAGGTGTTTTTCAGCAAATTTAACTCTGGCCTGTCTATTTTTGGAATTGATGAATGGTTTGCATCTAGATGTGAACCCTTTGTATTTACTTTCTTGGAGTCTTCTCTTTACTGTTGACTTAGAGACAGATACACCTACTTCACTGAGAGTGTTCTGGACTTCAGTTGATGTTGTGAACGGGTTCTTCTTCACCAAAGAAAGTATGCGGCGATCATCCACCACTGTTGTCATCCGTGGACGCCCAGGCCTTTTTGAGTTCCCAAGCTCACCAGTCAATTCCTTTTTTCTCAGAATGTACCCGACTGTTGATTTTGCTACTCCAAGCATGTCTATCTCTCTGATGGATTTTTTCTTTTTTTTCAGCCTCAGGATGTTCTGCTTCACCTCAATTGAGAGTTCCTTAGACCGCATGTTGTCTGGTCACAGCAACAGCTTCCAAATGCAAAACCACACACCTGTAATCAACCCCAGACCTTTTAACTACTTCATTGATTACAGGTTAACGAGGGAGACGCCTTCAGAGTTAATTGCAGCCCTTAGAGTCCCTTGTCCAATTACTTTTGGTCCCTTTAAAAAGAGGAGGCTATGCATTACAGAGCTATGATTCCTAAACCCTTTCTCCGATTTGGATGTGAAAACTCTCACAGCTGGGAGTGTGCACTTTCAGCCCATATTATATATATAATTGTATTTGTGAACATGTTTTTGTAAACAGCTAAAATAACAAAACTTGTGTCACTGTCCAAATATTTCTGGACCTAACTGTAGTCTGGAAAAAGTCTGCACTGTCTCACTGAATAACATTGGTCTGAGTACTGTCTGTTTTTTTTCATGGATAACACTCGGACTGAAAATAAGGTAGTGTGCATGAGCCCTGAGAGTGATTTCACACACAGGAGCCAATTCATGAAATAATAATCTTTATATAGTGCCATGATATTCCACAATGCTTTACATACATGATTATCAATGTCCCCATTGGGGTTCATAATCTAAACTCACTATCAGTATGTTTTTGGAGTATGGCAAGAAACCCCACACAAACACAGGGAGAACATACAAACTCTTGGCAGATGTTGTCTTTTGTGGGATTTCAACCCAGGACCTCAGTGCTGCAAGACTGCAGTGTTAACCACTGAGCCATCATGGATTCTCAAGATAACTAAAGTAAACACTTCTTGGAAAGACTCAATTTATTTGAGTAATGTGGAGTTGCACAAATATTTTGTGACATTTGTATGCCAGTTTCAAGCAGGTCCGAAAAGTGGGCAGAGTTGGGAGGAGTTGGGATGAGAAGAGGCTTGGGTACTCCCATCCTTCAAATACAAAATAGTACTGGTGTTTCTCACCTTAGAAATGTTACTCCAGTCCTGGAATGCCTCACAGAGGCGCACATGTATGGAGTATGGAGGAGGTCATTGCCGGTAACCACCAATCCATACAACACACAGTTTCCCTCCCACTGGAACTGGGTTAGGGTAGGGTGTTGGGGGTGGCCATCACGAGGTATGGAACCTCCTGCCCACTAGTTCAGCAACCCGGGGGGTGGAGCATCAAAATAAGTGAGACACCACACACACAAGTGGACAGACAGGCAGACGGACAGACGAGAAGACACGGACTGGAAGAGCGCTCAGAAAAGCCAGGGATACGTGGTCTGGAGCTGGAGCGCTTGACCCGGGTTCCCAGATAAAAAGGGGAATCCCGGGGCTCATGGTAAGTGCGACAGGCACCCGCGACCCATTCCACTAGCCTGGCGCTAGGGTGGAGGTACTACCAAAAGGATGAAGCACAGGGAGAAGCACCGGCTGTGGCCTCCGAACTATTCGGGATCTGCTGGAGCCCATGACAGCAGAGCTCCGTACCCCAGAGGCAGTGACACTTCAGTGAGTAAAGAACTTTGACTGCAACCCCGGTGTCGTCCAATCTGTCCTGCGCCCTACCCTCACCTTAGCTGCACGGCAGCACCAAGACTACCACTCCTATCATCCCTGGGGCCTGAGCTCTGCCTGTGGAGAACTGCACCAACTGATCTGTGCTACCATCTGTCCCAGAGGACACCTCCCGCAGCAGCGGCTTCTATATTAGCTGCAAACCACAGGTGGCGTCACAAATACAAACTCTTCTCCCCTGTAAATATTCCCTTTGACCATCATTATTGACATCGCCGGGGTCACGGAACCAGGCCTGGCCGCTGTGACATCCCACCCACTACACCGACCCGGTGACGAGTAACCCCCCACACCTTGTGGGCTTGTCACACACCACTAATTAGATGCTCTTAATTCATAAAGTGCCACATTCGCATTTGGAGTATGTTATTGCTTCAAAGACTTGTGAACAAAACGTCAGAGACATTGTGTCTTGTGAAAAATGCCACTGTACTACTTCATTTTTTTAAACCAAAGAATAATTAGCTCATTATACGTTTGAATTCAGTTCTAGCTTTAGCATCAAAGACTGAAGAGGTTTTCTCCAAAAATAACACTGTGCATATGTGAAACCACTAATTTCATATAGCATGTAGCAAGACAACACCAGAAGTGAAACCTGCATAGGAACAAAAAAACGAGAATGAAAAATGTCTCCCGCTTCTGTGTTTTCGACCCAATAATTTTTGGGTTCTATTGCAAAAAAATAAATAATATATTGCAGTGTGAAAACGTCAGAAGCCTAGATTCATATACAATACTTACATAGACTTTTCACAGTGTGAATGTAGGTTTTCAATAGTTTTACTTATAAGGTGATGAACATCAACCAAACTCACTGAAATTTAAAGGACCAGAAGACTTTCTTAGAAATATGAGGGCATCCAGACTCTCTCTACCTGCTAAATACAGATATGCTCAAACGTTTACATACCCTGGCAGGTTGTTTTTTTTGCTTTCTTGGCCTTTTTTCAGAGAATATGAACGACTAGAAGGTGGCCCGATTCTACGCATCGGGTATTCTAGAATTTACGTATTGTGTAGTTAATGTATGATTTTTGTTTTATATATATATATATATATATATATAGGGGAGGAATACTCCAAATAACCATCACAAAAATATATATAAGGGTGGACCCAGATTTTTCTGGAGCCCAGCCCAATATGCACAAACTCATAAATTTATCAGGAAAGGAGAACAAGAGTTTTTATAGTGCAAGAAATAACAATTTTATTGAACACAGGTGGGGAGAATCCAAACAGTCTTTAAAAACATATAAAAACATAGATGGCGGTTATCCCGTACATTAGGGCATGGTACAAAGGTTAGATTGTCGGTACATAAAACATGTGTACAGCATGTACTTAATGGCGCAAGGAAGACACTTGGGTATTAATTAGACAGGCCACAAAGAAAGCGGTGATAGCACTTTAACAGGCAAGATTATTAACATGTTCCATATTTAACCAAGACCCCGGGGTATGTCTGTATAAAGCATAACACACTTATTTGTGCAAAAGCACTATATAAATATCAATTGATGTGCTGCTAGAGCACTCCCAGGTCATATAGCCGACAAAGCACATTACATTGTATAATAGTAGCCAAAGTTAGGTTTGATACCCCAGTCAGAGCCTGCACACATAAAGAACAGTGCAAAGATAGCCCAAGACCAATACAACCACGTAGGGGGGAAAAGTCCGCCAGTCACTGCAGCCTCAGGAAGACCTACGTACGTTTCGATATTAAATATATTTAATATCGAAACGTACGTAGGTCTTCCTGAGGCTGCAGTGACTGGCGGACTTTTCCCCCCTACGTGGTTGTATTGGTAATGGGCTATCTTTGCACTGTTCTTTATGTGTGCAGGCTCTGACTGGGGTATCAAACCTAACTTTGGCTACTATTATACAATGTAATGTGCTTTGTCGGCTATATGACCTGGGAGTGCTCTAGCAGCACATCAATTGATATTTATATAGTGCTTTTGCACAAATAAGTGTGTTATGCTTTATACAGACATACCCCGGGGTCTTGGTTAAATATGGAACATGTTAATAATCTTGCCTGTTAAAGTGCTATCACCGCTTTCTTTGTGGCCTGTCTAATTAATACCCAAGTGTCTTCCTTGCGCCATTAAGTACATGCTGTACACATGTTTTATGTACCGACAATCTAACCTTTGTACCATGCCCTAATGTACGGGATAACCGCCATCTATGTTTTTATATGTTTTTAAAGACTGTTTGGATTCTCCCCACCTGTGTTCAATAAAATTGTTATTTCTTGCACTATAAAAACTCTTGTTCTCCTTTCCTGATAAATTTATGAGTTTGTGCATATTGGGCTGGGCTCCAGAAAAATCTGGGTCCACCCTTATATATATTTTTGTGATGGTTATTTGGAGTATTCCTCCCCTAATCATATTTGTTCTGTTTATCACAGATTTATCTCCAGCCGTCATGACCTTTCGGGCCAGGGACAGCACCTGGCAGTTACAGTTGGACGACGTCCTTAAGACTGGTGGGGTCACAGGTGATGTGAGCAATGGCATTCAGTCTGACGAGGTGATCATGACCAAATATAAAGAGCTACTCAAGAAGCGCACCAGACTGTGGTGGAACAAGGCATTTCTGGGGAAGTACCTTGAGAAAGATTTAGTGCCTAGGGGTCTCCGGGTGCAGGTTTTCCCCTCCTTCCCCTTGGAAGATGAGGCCTTTAAAACAAAATGGGAAGAACTTGCACAGACGTGTTCTCGGGGTTTCCTGGGTCTGTTGTGGGACCATAACTCCACCTCACTGGTTTCAATTGAAGCGGAATTAGAGGCACTGGAGAAAAGCCTAACAGAGACGTGTACACCAACTGTCGTCACCCGTTTTTACGCCGAGATTGATAAAGAGTTGGAGAAATGGGAGCAGGAAATTAGGACCTTCAAATTGAAGAAACTGAATAGGGATATTCAGGACTATACCCTACGGAGGGCATACAGATGGAGAAACAATACAATCAGAGGACGCTCGGGGGACAATGCTAACAAGAACCCCCGTTTAAGATCCTCGTCATTAGTGTCTATGACCTCAGCAGGTGGTTCCTCCTCCGGGGCCTCAGTGAGCTCCATGGACCTTGGAGATTCTGTCGGGGCACGTGTTAAACATCGAAACCGACCACAAGTGACATATAATAAGAACAAACGTCAAGGGAACAAACTCCAGGTACTTAATTTATCCCAACGGGTGCTCACTGGGGCTCAGGTGGAGGTCCTCTCACGTGGTCTGTCCTTTTCTCCTTCTAATGCTTTCCACTTGTTCTCAACTTTGAAGGACCTAAACCTGTTTTCACGAAAACTAATTCTCAAAAAACTCTTTTATAAGCGGAATGACGGGTCCGACAGTGCGGTGGAACGTGAGGCTATACGTAACCTTGAGGATTTACTCCAGGAACAAGAGATCCCGACAACAGGTATGTTCCCAGATGCTCTTCTACCTAAGTCAACTAAGTTTCCCCCATTGTCTATCAGCCCTGCAATTGAGATTTTTACCAAAATGGTGAGTGAGGACCTTAAAAATATTCCGACTAATCGGAAAAAGGATAACCTGACCCACTCCCAAAGGAAAGCTCTGATTGAGCTGCAGGGTTTTCATGATATTGTGATAAAACCTGCCGACAAAGGGGGTAATATTGTGGTGCTATCTTGTGCCAAGTATGAACAGGAGGTTCTTAGACAGCTTCGGGATAAGAGCACCTACAGGAAATTATCCTCCAATCCCCTGACTGTCTTCTCCACTGAGCTCACCGCGATACTTCGTAGGGCTTTGGATACCGGCCTGATCAACAAGAAAATGTTTGACGGACTGTGTAAAAAATATCCCAAAGTCCCTACATTTTACATACTGCCTAAAGTCCACAAGGATGCCGTCAATCCGCCTGGTCGCCCGATTGTGTCGGGCATAGAGGGTTTATGTGATCCCATTTGTCGATTTATAGACTATCATTTAAAAACCTTGGTTGAAACGCTACCCTCTTATGTCCGAGACACTACGGACGTCCTTAGGCGCATTGACGGCATCTCTCTGGAAGAGGACATGATCCTTGTTACAGCCGACGTTGAGAGCTTATACACGTGTATTTCTCATACGGATGGAATACGAGCTGTCCGCTTCTTTCTCGAGATGTCCGGTCGGAATGGCGAATTGAGTGAACTGATCATCGAGCTGCTTGAGTTTGTGCTGTCACATAACTTCTTCGTCTTTAAAGACATCTATTATCTACAGCAACGCGGCACTGCAATGGGCGCGGCCTGTGCGCCTTCGTACGCAGGCCTCTTTCTGGGTTTCTGGGAGAGGCAGATTTTTGCGGACGAGGGCCCCGGGCTTAGCACCCATGTGCAGTGTTGGCTTAGATACATAGACGATGTATTGTTTGTGTGGCAGGGCACAGCTGAGCAGCTGGATCTATTTATGAGACAGTTAAATATCAATGATCTCAATATCAAGCTCACTTACAAAAGTAGCAGACAGAGGATAGACTTCCTTGACATCTTGATCAAGGTGGATCAGAGGGGAGTGATCCAGACGGACGTCTTTCGGAAGACGACTTCCGTCAATGCTCTGCTACATGCTACATCTGACCATAATCCATCTACAATCCGTGCCATTCCCACCGGACAATATCTGAGGATGAGGCGAATTTGCTCTTCTAATGACAGCTTTGAGGCCCAGTCGGCTGATCTCAGGGAACGTTTCCGTGAGAGGGGGTACAGCGGTAGGAGCATTAGGGCGGGTTATAATCGGGCCAAAACAACCCCCCGACTGCAACTACTCACTGGTACCCCGAAGAAAGTGGCAGAACGTGATACCGCGGTGCGGTTCATTGGGACACACAGTCAGGAATGGGAGACCATACGCCGGATTCTGAAAAAACATTGGCCGGTTTTAATGACCGACCCTATTCTGGCTAGTGTGCTCACTCAGAATCCCCTTATGACATCTAGGAGAGCAAGGAATTTGAGGGACATGCTGGTCCAGAGCCACTATGTTCCACCTAGAGTCAATTATTTTGGTTCTCATGGTCCTTTACAGGGTTGTTTTCCCTGTGGCCACTGTGTGGCATGCTGCAATGTCCTTCGTAGTCACACATTCTGTTCATCTAATGGACAGAAAACTTATAACATCAAACATTACATCACGTGTGCAACCACACACGTGGTGTATTTTGCAACATGTACATGCCCCCTGACCTATGTGGGACTCACCTCTAGAGAGCTCCGCATTAGGGTCAGGGAGCATGTGAGGGACATTGCTGCGGCCAAAACGGAGGTGGACCCTACAATACTCAAAACACTGCCCAGGCATTTCAGATCACACCACTCCTGTGACCCCTCAAAACTGAAGATACGGGGGATTGATGTGGTAACAGGGGGGGTCAGAGGTGGTGATCTTAAGAAACGCTTGGCGCAGTGTGAGACAAAGTGGATAGTGACCCTGGACACACTGGCTCCTAAGGGTTTAAACGAATCAGTGAGCTATGCCCCTTTTCTGTAGTGCTGATATTTCCTTGATCCTGTATAGTCTGTCCCCCTGTAAGGCATCTGATATTGTGTTGTTATGGTTTTTGTGGTCACCTCTTTATATATACAATGGACTATATATATATATATATTTTGTGCTCTATTCTGGGATTATGCCTAGTGTTCATTCTGAACTAGCCATTTGCTCTTTCACCTGTATCCTTTGTCCTTTTTATTTATGTTTTTAACTGTTTTTAATCTGCCTCAATTTTTGTGCATCCCTCCCTATTGTTCTGGCTTATTCATTGATCTATACATGTTCCCTTTTTTTAGGACCTAGAAAATGATTATATCACCCCGTTTGAGACTCATCATCTCCCCTAAATTATATGAACAACTAAAGATGGACCCTTCTATATGATCTGGCTTCACCTTTTGCTAAATGTTATCATGTCATTCTATATTGCGGAGAGATTTGTTTACATTTGCTGTGGTATCCGGTTGTCTTTGTGCAATCGCATTTGGTGCCGCTCGTGCGCGCGTAGCTGGGGCCGTCTATACGTCGCGCGCATGCGCGGGAGCCTTGGTGACGCGTCCCCGCTCCCGCGCATGCGCGAAGATGACGTGATGGCCGTCATCTCGCGTGTTTTCGTCCGGCGCCAGGTGTGATTGCCGTGAGCGAGACTTCCGGGACCGCGGCAATCACTGTGGCACATTTAAAAGCCAGCGACAGGGGAGTGTTGGCACCTCATGCCTCCTCCCTGATGAAGATTTAATATATTTAATATCGAAACGTACGTAGGTCTTCCTGAGGCTGCAGTGACTGGCGGACTTTTCCCCCCTACGTGGTTGTATTGGTAATGGGCTATCTTTGCACTGTTCTTTATGTGTGCAGGCTCTGACTGGGGTATCAAACCTAACTTTGGCTACTATTATACAATGTAATGTGCTTTGTCGGCTATATGACCTGGGAGTGCTCTAGCAGCACATCAATTGATATTTATATAGTGCTTTTGCACAAATAAGTGTGTTATGCTTTATACAGACATACCCCGGGGTCTTGGTTAAATATGGAACATGTTAATAATCTTGCCTGTTAAAGTGCTATCACCGCTTTCTTTGTGGCCTGTCTAATTAATACCCAAGTGTCTTCCTTGTGCCATTAAGTACATGCTGTACACATGTTTTATGTACCGACAATCTAACCTTTGTACCATGCCCTAATGTACGGGATAACCGCCATCTATGTTTTTATATGTTTTTAAAGACTGTTTGGACTCTCCCCACCTGTGTTCAATAAAATTGTTATTTCTTGCACTATAAAAACTCTTGTTCTCCTTTCCTGATATATATATATATATATATATATATATATATATATATAGATGTTGTTGTGTGTGGTTACCAAGTGTTTGTGTAGGGCGCTGTACATGTTCTGGGTGTTGTCTGGGTGTGGCGGGGGGTGAGAGCGGTGTTGTATGTGTGTTGCGTGTGTTGCGTTGTTTGTGGAGCGCTGTGTGTCTGTAGTGTTGTGTGTGTGTGTGTTGCGCGGTTTGTGTGGGTGTGGTGTGTTTTGGGGGGAGGTATGTTTTGTGCAATGTGTGTGTGTTGCGTGGTATGTGCGTATATTTATGTATGCCGCAGTGTTTGTGTGTTGGGTGTTGTGTGTGTGCAGCGTTGTCTATGTGTGTGGGTGTCTGTGTAGGGCAGTGTTTGTGGTTCCCAGTGTGTGTGTGGTGGTTTGTGTGTGTGTGTGTGTGTGTTGGGGGGAGGTGTGCACCTCCCATCGCGCTCCATCCCCCATGCTGCGCACCCCCAATCGTGCTCCATCCGCCATGCTGCGCACTCCCAAACGTGCTCCATCCGCCATGCTGCGCACTCCCAAACGTGCTCCATCCGCCATGCTGCGCACTCCCAAACGTGGTCCATCCGCCATGCTGCGCACTCCCAAACGTGCTCCATCCGCCATGCTGTGCACTCCCAAACGTGCTCCATCCGCCATGCTGCGCAGTCCCAAACGTGGTCCATCCGCCATGCTGTGCACTCCCAAACGTGCTCCATCCGCCATGCTGCGCACTCCCAAACGTGCTCCATCCGCCATGGTGCGCACTCCCAAACGTGCTCCATCCGCCATGCTGCGCACTCCCAAACGTGCTCCATCCGCCATGCTGCGCACTCCCAAACGTGGTCCATCCGCCATGCTGCGCACTCCCAAACGTGCTCCATCCGCCATGCTGCGCACTCCCAAACGTGCTCCATCCGCCATGCTGCGCACTCCCAAACGTGCTCCATCCGCCATGCTGCGCACTCCTAAACGTGGTCCATCCGCCATGCTGCGCACTCCCAAACGTGCTCCATCCGCCATGCTGCGCACTCCCAAACGTGCTCCATCCCCCATGCTGCGCACTCCCCATCGTGCTCCATCCCACATGCTGCGCACCCCCCATCGTGCTCCATCCTCCATGCTGCACCAGCATCAGCCTCTCTGCCCACAGCATCAGCCTCTCTCCTCCCAGCATCAGCCTCTCTCCTCCCAGCATCAGCCTCTCTGTCCCCAGCATCAGCCTCTCTGTCCCCAGCATCAGCCTCTCTCCTCCCAGCCTCAGCCTCCCCCAGCATCAGCCTCTCTTCTCTCAGCCTCCCCCCTTCCAGCCTCCCTCCTCCCAGCCTCCCCCAGCATCAGCCTCCCCCTCCCAGCCTCCCCCAGCATCAGCCTCTCGCCTCCCAGCCTCCCCCAGCAATAGCCTCTCTCCTCCCAGCCTCCCTCAGCATCAGCCTCTCTCCTCCCAGCCTCCTCCAGCATCAGCCTCTCTCCTCCCAGCCTCCCCCAGCATCAGCCTCCCCCTCCCAGCCTTCCCCAGGATCAGCCTCTCTACTCCCAGCCTCCCTCCTCCCAGCCTCCCCCAGCATCAGCCTCACCCTCCCAGCCTCCCCCAGCATCAGCCCCTCTCCTCCCAGCCTCCTCCAGCATCAGCCTCTCTCCTCTCAGCCTCCCCCAGCATCAGCCTCTCTCCTCCCAGCCTCCCCCAGCATCAGCCTCTCTCCTCTCAGCCTCCCCCAGCATCAGCCTACACCCTCCCAGCCTCCCCCAGCATCAGCCTACCCCAGCATCAGCCTACACCCTCCCAGCCTCCCCCAGCATCAGCCTACCCCAGCATCAGCCTACCCCAGCATCAGCCTCTCTCCTCCCGGCCTCCCCAGCATCAGCCTCCCCCTCCCAGCCTTCCCCAGGATCAGCCTCTCTCCTCCCAGCCTCCCCCAGCACGCCGTGCTCCTCTGCCGACACTCACAGATCCGATCGCATACACTCACACACACACACTCACACACACATCAGAACACACTCACACACATCCGATCGCATACACTCACACACACACTGACGATATCGCACATACGCGCTCACACTCACAACATCCGGAGATACCACATGCTTCTGGCCATGTGATCCTCCGGCAGGTCCTGGAAGGTCACACCACAGTATCGCCACCGAGAAGCAAGCGATATCCCAGGATGTTGTGAGTGTGTGGATGCGATGTGATGTGTGTGTGAGAGTGAGTGTGATCTGATGTGTGTGTGTTGTTATGTGTGTGCGTGTGTATGTTCCGCCGCTGCAGGACCTTGATGCGCTGGTAACTATGCTACCATGGTTACCAGCGTATCCCGTCCCCCGCTCGCACGGGAGCCCACACCAGCATACTGCGGCAACCCCAGCAATGCGAGGGTATGTGTCGGCTGGGTTGGCGGCGTACGCTGATGTGGGCTCCCGGGGGTAGAGTACTCACCTGGGAGTCGTGGCTCCGTGTCGGTTCGGGGAATGCGTGCAGGGGGTGGGGCCAGAGCCAGCGTGCATTGCGTGAGGGGGGCGGGGCGTGACCGAGTTGCCAATGCGTGCAGGGTGCCGGGGCGAGAGGCCAATCCGTGTGGGGGGCGGAGCCTGGGCGAGCGGCCGGACAATCCGTGTGCGGGCGAAGCCTGGGCGAGCGGCCAATCCGTGCGGGGGGCGGGGCCATGACGAGACCAGCGGCCAATCAGCTTTGTGTCACCGTAAGGACACAATTTTGGAGCAAGACAGACAGACAGAATAAGGCAATTATATATATAGATAACACCATTTTTTTCCACTCATGGTTAGTGGTTGGGTGATGCCATTTATTGTCAAACTACTGTGTTTTCTCTTTTTAAATCATAATGACAACCAAAGCCATCCAAATGACCCTGATCAAAAGTTCACATACCCTGGTGATTTAGGACTGAAAACATGCACAGAAGTTGACACAAATGGGTTTGAATGGCTAATGAGGGTAACATCCTCACTTGTCACCTGTTTGCTTGTAATCAGTATGTGTGTATAAAAGTTTAGTGAGTTTCTGGGATCCAGACAGACTCTTGTGTAGCGCGCCTGAACCACTCAGGGCACTAGTAGGTACTGCATCCTCACCAGGATGCAGAGCCTACCCCCAGGGACCTGGACCACCAGTGCCAGTGCCATCTGCACACACCAAAATCCCAGTTTCCACTACACACCAGGGGTAATTGGCTACTCAGACACCAAAGGGATGGCCACCTAGAGGGCGGAGCCAGTCCAGGGAACTAGACAGCCTGGTGGGAGGGGACTGAGAGCAGCCTAGAGTAGAGTAGAGGAGTGGAGAGATGTGTCTAGAGCTTGGGCATGTAACGGTGACCTGGGGCACAGGAGAGTGGTCATCAAGGTAGGAACACCCAAGTACCAATGGGACCAGAGCACCATCAGGGCACAGGGCCCTAGGTCAGGCATCAGCTTCACGTGGTCTGGCAAATACCTACACAGTGAGGGGACCTTCATGGACCTCACTGACCCACAGATCAGGGGGAATCAGCAGTAACGAGCGGATCAGAGTTCAGAACACGGAAGGTTCCTACAGGGTCCACACTGCCTGCTGAACGGACAAGGAGACTGCCAAAAGGACAGTCGGACCCCAAATCAGCTCCAAGCTACGGGGACCCAACCACACTGAGGGTGCCGGGGACAGAGCAACTGAGTCATCAAACTGGCACTGGAAATACAGGTACCTGAACCAGCCGTCCAAGGGCTCAACTGTGAGTAAAGATTGTTAAGCTGCAAACCCCGGTGTTGCATCCCTTCTTCGGTGAAAGTCTCCACCATACATCTCCCAAGGCCTACCATCACAGCTGCTATCACCACAAGCCCTAGGGATAACCAACTCAGCAACGGTGGTTCCATCATTGTAACCACAAGCCGCAGGTGGCATCACACCAATGACTTTAATCTCCCTTGTAAATATTCCCCATTAAAAGCACCAAGGGCACGAAACCGGGCTACTGCCACCAAGTGACATTCCTCAGTTATACACTGCCCGGGACCAAGTACCCCATAGCCCTGGGTGACACACTTGCATCTTTCAAACCACTGACATTTCTGGATTGTGAGTCATGAGGAAAGCAAAATAATTGTCATTGGATTTACTGGAAAAAAATAGTTAAGCTGAATAAAACAGGAAAGGGATACAAAAAGATATCCAATGAATTGATAATGCCAGTTAATGTTCATGTAGAATATAGAAGAAAGGGACCGCACAATCCACATGCCAAGTGATACTTCTTTTATTCCAAAAGGTGTAGCATAAAAAGGAGGGAGGGAGCTGAGTGCAGGCTCCTCAAAAGGACTGTCGTTTTGAGGAGCCTGCACTCAGCTCCCTCCCTGCTTTTTATGCTGCACCTTTTGGAATAAAAGAAGTATCACGGGGGTGTGGCTTGACATGGCCGAGTGAGGACGTGCACCATTCCAGCTCCACAGCATTTCCAGCACAATCCACCGGCATCAGACTATTAGAATGGGCAAGACTGACATCAGGCGATCCAGGGCTCGCTCCTCTACCCGCCCGGGGCCACAGAGGAGCGACAACATCATTCCCTATCTGTCAGGAGCGAGGAGCCTGTCAGCCGAAGCGCCCATGCGGCCTGCTCAGGAGACGGAGCCGGGGGACGCGGCTGATATCCGGCGCGGGGGAGACAGGAACCTGCCACCATCCGGAGCCAGCCGATGCCACCGAGGAGAGGGGTGAGTGCCGGGATGCCCCGGGAGAAGCCCTGATCCCAGACCCTGGGGGACGCCACGCGGAGGAACCGCCATCACAAGATGGTTGACGGAGCCAGCAGAAGGCCGCACTGCCAGAGGGATCCCAGCAGGAAGAAGCACTGGGCGGCTCCTGCGGGGGGGGGGGCATGCAAAGTGCTGCTTACCCAGGCAGCTCCGATGTGTGACCATGTCTCCGCTGGGTCACAGTGTGGAGGAAGCATTGGAGGGCTAAGTGAGGCCTATATAAATGCACAAGAGGATACACAAGCTGACAAAAGTCTCCCCTCCCCCCAGCCCACAGAGGACACAGAGGTACCAGCGTGGGCACTGCCGAGGGGGACCCCCACCTCCAGCAACTCACCTAAGTGGTCGACGGGCTCTTCCTGGGCAGGCAGACAGCCCCCCCCGGGGCCCACATATGCTACCAGAAACGCTGCACTATCTTGCTTCGCTGGGCTCTAACCCACACCAGCCTGCTCCCCAGCAAACAGCACTTTTGTCCTTGAGGGAGGGACCCCACATGTCCAGTCCACCACAATGGACCTTCTATACAAATCCGTGTGGCCCTTACCAGATGGGACCCCCCTTGGCCCCTCCAATGGCCCCGGTGGGAGATGATAGGCCGGCCTCTTTGGCGGATCTCCGCACGCTTCTTCAGGCAATACCTACTAAAAATGATATAATGGCCTTGGCAAACCAGGTGGTGGCGGAGTGCAAGCAGGAATTCGCACAATTCCGATCAGACCTTTCATCTCTCGCCTCCAGAGTGGATGATCTCTCTTCCCTAGATTCTAATACTGCTTCCATACAAGTGCTGCAAACCAAATTACAAGACCAATCCAAGCAATTGTTTTCCTTACAACAAAATATTGATGACCTAGAAAATCGAAACAGAAGAAATAATCTCCATGTAAGGGGCTTGGCCGAATCCATCGCTCCAGCGGACATTCCCTCAGCTTTGATCTCCATTTTCAACAACCTCCTCAAGCGTCCACCGGGAACCAGAATCGAGCTTGATAGAGCTCACAGGGCGCTCCGTCCCATAGATCCCTATCCCATAGATAGGTCGGGAACCTCTGCCCTGCCAGTTGGTGCTGGGCATGCTCCCATGGTGCGCAATTGAGCGCCTCAAGTTAAGCGCAGAGACTGTCCCTCTGCTTGTTTGTGTGTTCTCTGTTTTCTCATCTCTTGTTCTTTTTCTGCCTTCTCTTTCTTCTGCTCGCTCTAGCCACGGGCATCCTCTGCTGAGGTCGCGACACGGTTTATATACGAGTACAGAACCCCGATTACATCATAAATGGCAAATTTGAACATCGCCTCTTTCAACGTGAAAGGTTTCAACAAGCCGGAGAAAAGGGCACAGATTCTGTACCACCTCCACAAACGTAAGATACACATAGCTTGTTTTCAGGAGACCCACTTTAAGACCAACCATTCCCCTAAGATTAAAAACAAATATTACCCTACTTGGTTTTTCGCCAATAATCCAGAGTCACGTTCAAAGGGGGTGGCAATTGCAGTGCATAGATCGCTGCCCCATCAAATCCAGGACCTCAAAATAGATGACATTATCCTGTCATTGTCCCTGGGTGACCATATTTTTACAGTTATTAACGCATACACCCCTAACCAAGGTCAGGACCTGTTTGTCACTGGCCTGGTAGATACCGCCCTGCCTTTGGTGAGAGGTACTTTTGTGTGGGGATTTGAATGTGACACTGGGCCCGGCGCTAGATAATTCTAAGGGTAAATCCAGTCTCTCCTATACATTTATCAAGCGGATTAAGAGGTCATTACTACATCTACAAGTGTTCGATGCGTGGCGAATACAACACCCCTCAGAGAGGGACTACAGTTTTTATTCACACCCGCAGGATTCTTACAGCCGCCTGGACTACATCTTGGTTCAGCATGTTGCGCTGTCCTGGCTCTCATTCACGGGGGTCGGAAACATCCTGTGGTCAGATCATGCCCCGGTGTTTTGCTCCATATGTGTCCCCTCCTTGTCGAGGACGATGGGGTCGTGGCGGCTGAACGAATCCCTGCTCCTGGACGAGCCCAGTGCCTCAGATATACGTGCTTCTATTTCCAATTTTAGGGTGGATCACATGTCGGACACTACGGCACCTTCTTTCAAGTGGGAGGCCCTTAAATGTGTCCTACGGGGAGTATTAATTAAACATGGTGCGAGGATTAAAAGACTGAGAGCCCAGGCTATAAAAGAAGCCCTATAGAAGGTCGCAAACTTAGAACTCCTTCACAAGCGGGCACTGAGTGCTCCCACTTTGAGGGCGCTTCTAGGGGCGCGACTGGAAGTTAAGAAATTGATGGACTCAGCATACAGCCATATTATCCAACTAGGTAAAAGTCGATTTTATGAATTCAGGGACAAACCGGGTAGAATGTTAGCCAATGCGATACGGGCCAAAAAAGCGACATCTCTTAGTTCCTGTTTTAAAAATTCCCTGGATAAGTTGGTGCACACTACACCCGATATCACTGGCGCCTTCCACAACTATTATTCTAAGCTATATAACCTGACCCCACCTCCGGTAGTCCCCGGTGAGGAAAGGCACTCCCCCCCTCCCCGTTTAAAAAACTGGCTAGAACCATAATTGATGATTTAGAGGCCCCGTTTGGATTGGAGGAACTTCTGCAAGTCATCCGGGACACACCTGCAAATAAGAGCCCAGGCCCAGAAGGACCGACAGCCAAATTTTATAAAGCCTTTCCGGAACTTCTCGCCCCTCTAATGCTGGAATCCTTTAACTCTATTTCGGAGGTTGCATCCTTTCCGGCTGATTCCACGTTAGCACACATTACGGTCATCCCTAAGACAGGGAAGGATCCGAACACATGTGGGAACTACAGGCCGATTTCCCTACTCAATGTGGACCTCAAATTGTATGCCAAATTTATTGCTAACAGATTGAAACCCCTCCTGCCAGACTTGATACACCCGGACCAGGTGGGCTTTGTCCCTGGAAGAGAAACCAGGGACAACACCCTGAAAACCCTGGACATTATTCATTATGCTCATATTAAGAAAATGCCACTCATGATACTGTCACTGGACGCGGAAAAGGCTTTCAACAGAATATCATGGGACTCGCTCTCGCAAACCTTGCACCACTTGGAGTTGGGCCCCAACATCACTTCTAAAATATTGGCACTCTATCGTTCCCCGTCAGCACGTATAAAAATTAATGGTACTCTGTCCACCCCCTTTACTATACGCAATGGGACTCGACAGGGATGCCCCCTGTCCCCCTTATTATACATTCTGGTGATGGAGCATCTGATGACGGCTCTTCGGACCAGCCCGGACATTCGGGGAATTAAAATAGCGAATAGTGAATATAAATGTTCGGCATTCGCCGATGATCTTCTGATTTATCTCTCCAACCCTTTGGTTGGACTCCTGGTGTTGATGTCCAAGCTGGAGCGATTTGGGAAGTGGTCCGGTTTCAAAAATAATCTTGACAAATCAGAGGCTCTGAATGTGACCCTACCCCAGTGTCAGGTTTCTTCGCTGCGTTCCGGTATTCCCTTCAGATGGCCCTGTGGCGACAGTATCGGTTACCTGGGTATTACTATTCCGTCTGACCTCTCCAGGCTGTTCTCCCTTAATTTCCAACAATTTGCTATTAGGCTGGAGAAGGATCTTGCGACGTGGCATCAGGGGGTCTTGTCTTGGTTTGGCAGGGTTGGTGCACTCAAGATGACTGTACTTCCTAGACTACTATATCTCCTGCAGACGGTGCCCGTTCATGTCCCTGCGTCGTTCTGGTGCAAAGTTCAGCAATTATTCATCCAATTTATATGGTCCAAGGGTTGTCCTAGAATTCGGGGAGCGGTTCTGTCCCGCCCGAAGGATGCGGGTGGCCTGGGGCTACCGGACTGTAGGAGGTACCATCAAGCGGCAGCCCATGTGAGGGTTCTTGACCTGTTGCATGGTAGGGGTTCCAAGTTATGGGTAAACATTGCTCACGATGCATGCACCTTGTACCAACCCTGCCTTGGACCTGGCCCTTTTTGAACAAGAACAAACTCATGGTGGTTTATAGTGTGAGGCAGACCTTGCGAACCCTGCATGCTCCTGGGGGGGAAAATACTCTGATCCAGCCACTAGGCCCGTTGATGCCAATAACCGATAACCCGAAGTTCCCCCCTGGTGCGTCTAATGCCCTTTTCCTGGGCGGTACCAGACAGGCCCCGCTGCGCGTGCTCCACGTGGCACCCCAGGGGACGGTTCTCCCACTCACTATGGTCTTGGGGGACCGCCCGCTGAGGCCACGCTATCATTTTGAATATGCACAGCTTCAGAACTTCCTTTCATCAGCTAGTCAGTCACACGAGCCCACACAACCTATGTCACCCTTTGAAAATCTATGTACCTTGGGTCCCAGCCCAAAACACGCTATCTTGGGCATTTATAAGTTACTGACCATCAATGACTCGGTCCACCTTCTTCCCTTTTGCAGAGCTTGGGAGAATGAGCTTGGACAGGAGTTCTCTAGGGAACAATGGGACCGCTGCTTCCATCTATCTCACAAGTCAGCAACTGCCACCAGGTCCCAGGAGACAAGTTATAAACCCGAGGCCGTACTCCTATATATGTTCTCGCTGCAAAAAAAAATATATAAACAATCGCTACTCAGGCACCTCCTTCAGGCGGCCAAGACTGTTATACCTCGCCACTGGAAGACCACCGAGTCGCCTTCTGTGGAGGAATGGATAAGTGAGGTGGACTTAATCTACCGGATGGAATGAATTCTGGCCCAATCTCGTAATGATGTAGAGACCACCGTTACAAAGTGGTCCCATTGGGAATCTTTCCTGACTAGTCCTGGTTTCTGTAACGCGAGGTAAATTGTGACATGCACTCGTGTGAACGAAGTGAGACCTTCCTGAGTGCTATTTAATTATGGGTCTTGGTCCGGACGGGCGGGGGTGTTCGTGGCATACCTCTCTTCTTTTCTATTTCTCTCCCCTCCTTCTTCACTCTTTCCTTCTCTCCTCTGATTCTTTTTTAAGTGATTCCTGCCTCTGATGCAATGGAATATAGAGTGTTGTTATTGAGTGCACCTTGATGCTACTCTCTCTACTTTGTATGTCAATGATCAATGATTGGGATTGCTTATGTTATGAAAATCAATAAAAATGTTAAATTTAAAAAAAAAAAAAAAGAAGTATCACTTGGCATGTGGATTGTGCAGTTCCTTTCTTCTATATTCTACATGAACATTCTCTGGACGTCTGTCATTTTGTAGGACGAGCACTCCTCAGCTGTGAATGCTTGGAGCCCAGGTCCCATTCCGTTCACCTGTGAGACCCCCGCAAGGTAAACCCAGTGGTGCAGGGCTATATCTACAATTTTTTGATAATGCCAGTTAGCAGTGCTCAAACTGTGATTAAAAAAATGAAAAATCAAGGGCTCAGTAAAACCAAACTACAAACAGATAGACCAACAAACATTTCAGCCACAACTGCCAGGAAAATTGTTTTGGATGCAAAGAAAAACCCACAAATAACATCAGCTGAAATACAGAACTCACCGAAAACTAGCGGTGTGGCTGTTTCAAGATGCACAATAAGGCGGCACTTGAAGAAAAATGGCTTGCATGGTCGAGTCGCTAGAAGAATTCCATTACTGCTCAAATGCCACAAAGTATCTTGCCTACAATATGCCAAACAGCACAAAGACAAGCCTCCAACTTCTGGAATAAGATAATTTGGAGTGATGAGACCAAAATCGAACTTTTTGGCCACAAACCATAAACATTACATTTGGAGAGGTGTCAACAAGGCCAATGATGAAAGGAACACCATTCCTACTGTAAAGCACTGAGCTGGATCGCTAATGATGTGGGGATGCGTGAGCTACAAAGGCACAGGAAACTTGGCCAAAGTTGAAGGAAAGATGAATGCATCATGTTATCAGCAAATACTGGAGGCAAATGTACACTCGTCAGTCTGGAAGCTGCGCATGAGACGTACTTGGACGTTCCAACATGACAACGATCAAAACACAAGGCCAAGTCGACCTGTCATTGGCTAGAGTGGAACCAACTGAAGGTTCTGGAGTGGCCATCTCAGTCTCCTGACCTCAATATCATTGAGTCACACTGGGGAGAACTCAAGCGCACAGTTCATGCAAGAAAGTCCAGGAATTTACAGGAACTGGAGGCTTTTTACCAAGAAGAATGGGCAGCTTTACCATCTGAGAAAATTAAGAGCCTCAACCACAACTACCACAAAAGACTTCAAGCTGTCATTGATGTTAGAGGGGGCAATACATGGTATTAAGAACTGGGGTATGTGAACTTTAATCAGGGTGATTTGGATGTTTTTGGTTGTCATTATAATTTAAAAAGCGAAAACACAGTAGTTTGACAATAAATGGCTTCACCCAACCACTAACCATGAGTGGAAAAAAGATATTCTCTGAAAAAAGGCCAAGAAAGCAAAACACCTACAGGGATATGTAAACTTTTGAACACAATATATTTGAGCACTGTATTTGGAGTAATAAAGTTCAGGCATGTGTGATGCCAACATGCCTAATCCTATGTTCTGAAGAATTGTGTATGGGGATGTTTTGACTCTTCCCAATGGCAGATGTCGATATGTCAGGTCCATTTTTTCAAAGCAGCTTCTAGAAGTGCCTGGCAGTTGCCTATTCGCTGTTGGCTTACCTGAGTGGCAAGTATATAAAATCAGTTCAATGCATCTAAATAAGATTGTTTTGATAGCCAGCACATAGATTTCATCAAATCCCATTCACAGGGATGACAATGGCAGGATTGTCTGAAATAAATCTGCTCTCTGTGAATTTGCCCTAATTCTTTGTTTTTCTTAAATATATTTCACCAAATGAAATTGTTTCATGTTCTGTATTTTTCCAACATTATCATACACGTGTTGTCTTCATGCCAGTTTTTCACTTTGCATCTTAGCTAATTCCTGTTTGTTTTTCTCCCTGACAGTTAATTAAGAACAAACCTCACCCCATGTCACTTTCCTTTTGCAGGTTGAATAAATAAATAGTAGGGAGAAAGCATAACATCCCCTATTATTCAATTTGCAGTCTTTTTTTCATTTTGAAAAACTTATTTTTTTTTCTCCAGTGGAAAATCTCATTCAGCCACTATTATACAGTACCACACAAGTTAGATTTATACATATACATACTGTGTATATATATATATTTTTTTTTTTTTTTTAAAAAAATTTAGTGCAACGAATTTCATTTGCTCCCTCTAAGGTGTAATTATATATTTTTATATATATATATATTATATATATATATATTAAAACATACTGTTGCCAGTATCTATATGTCCAATATATAACCAGTGAGTGAAACCAAATGCTACCAGGGGCCTCACACTTGGCAGCTTTTCAGTTGAGTAAGAAAATACAACTGTGGTTGCTCTTTGGAAACAGACAATGGTTCTTTCAGGTGAAAGAGTGAGCGATAGGCATAACAGTGTTTGAGGAAAAGCCTACTAGCCTATGGCATGCCGAAGGAGAACCATGGCGAAACTACTCAGGCAGGGTTTTATTTAAATATCTTGAGCATTTTTCACAGAGAGTCTGATTCTCATATATATGGGCGCTTTCACACTTGCGTCGTTTGGCCTCCGTCACAGTGCGTTGTGTGACGCATGTGACTGATGCCTTGCAAATAGTGTGATAATAAAGGCAACGGATTCCTGTGAAATAACGCATTGCGTTAAGTTTTCTTTAGCCGAGAGAGAGCCCCCATCATCACTGCACACATCCTGACACTACCGCCCCCATCATCACTGCACACACCCCAGCACTACTGCCCCTATCATCACCGCACACACCCCGGCACAACTGCACCCATCATCACCGTACACACATAGGCACTACCACACCCATCATCACCGTACACACGCAGGCACTACTGCACCCATCATCACCGCACACCCCCCCGCACTACTGCACCCATCATCACCGCAAACACCCCGGCACTACCCCACCCATCATCACCGCACACACCCCGACACTACTGCACCCATCATCACTGCACACACAGGCACTACCGCACCCATCATCACCGCACAAACCCCTGCACTACTGCACCCATCATCACCGCACACGCAAGCACTACTGCACCCATCATCACCGCACACATGCCGGCACTACCTCAGTGACATCTCTGCTGACAGCTTGACTCCCTTCAGTTTCTCCGTGGAGCTCACAGGAGCGGCGGTGTTCTACTGCCGCTCCTGTCAGCTTCATGTAGCAGAGATGGATGCGTCGCTGGACCTTGTGGATTACGGCGGACCTGGAGGGGTATTTGGGGATTTTAATAAAGTGGTGAAAGAGGGTCTTTTTTTGTCTTTTATTCCAAATAAAGTATTTTTTTGGGTGTATGTGTTTATTTACTTTCACTTACAGGTTAATCATGGAATGTGTCTCATAGACACCTGCCATGATTAACCTAGGACTTAGTGGCAGCTATGGGCTGCCATTAACCCCTTATTACTCCGATTGCCACCGCACCAGGGCAATTCGGGATGAGCCGGGTAGAGTCCCGGGACTGTCGCATCAAAAAGATGCGGCAATTCCGGACAGCAAGTGGCTGATATTTTTAGGCTGAGGGGCTCCCCATAATGCGGGGCTCCCCATCCTGAGAATATCAGTCTTAAGCCGTGTGGCTTTATCTTGGCTGGTATCAAAATTAGGGGGGACTGCACGCCATTTTTTTTTTCAATTATTTATTTATTGTACTGCACAATATAGACCCGCCCACTGGCGGCTGTGATTGGTTGCAGTGAGACAGCTGTCACGCAGCGTGGGGGCGTGTGTGACTGCAACCAATCATAGACACCGGTGGGCAGTGTAAGCAGGGAATACGAGATTGAATAATGAGTGGCCGGCATTTTCAAAAGCAGGAGAAGCGGCAAGAGCAGTGTGACAGCCGTGCAGCGGTGAGTATGAGCGAGGGGGGGAGAGAGCAGGAGTGATTTTAAACGATTTACATCATTCTGCTGGACATGCTAAGCATGCGCAGTAAAAAGTGACGAAATCTGCCAGTGGATTCCGCCACTTAGTGCATTGTGGTGGAATCCACCCCCATAGACAATCATTAGACACCTTGGCGGATTCTAACGGAATCCGTCAAGGTGTGTTATTTTAACGACCCGAAAAACGCTACATGCAGCATTCCCTCCGCCCGGTGCTGCATCAAAATAATGACTCAATGTCGTCCAGCGGATGCAACGCCGAAACGTGCGTTACGGTGCGTTGTCAATACAAGCCTATGGAGAATAGAACAGTGCGTTAACGGACTGCGCTATTCTCCATAGCGGCGGATTGTGCTGAACGCAAGTGTGAAAGCGTCCTAACACAGTTTCCCCAACTGCAGTCCTCAGGAGCCACCTACAGTACATGTTTTGAGGATTCAAACTTTGACAGTGCGATCTGAAGCGCTACGGCAGGGATCACAATGTTTCTCGCAACCATCGGCACCCCTGTTAAGCGTTCACGGGGCGCCAATGGGTTAGCATTGCAGCACGGGGTCAGATGATGACTTCTGTCGCTGCCATGATGTGTTGTTTATGAATGCCGGCACAGCGCCAGCATTCACAGTAACATAGCATTTCTCTTGATCAGAGCGATGCTGAAGCATTGATTGGGAGGAAAATGAGGGGTGCGTCTTAAAATCCGAATATAGCTTACCGAGGGTGCTGTCTGTATGCCGACAGGGTGCGTTCGGGTGGCCGGGTGCCTGTGGCTGCGTGCGGGTGGTCGGGTGCCTGTGGCTGCGTGCAGGCAGCCGGGTGCCTGTCGGTGCTGGCTGCCTCTTTGTCCTGGAGGTCGGCTGCCTCTCTGTGTGGGTGGGCGGCCTGCTGGCTGCCACTCTGTGCGGGTGGGCGGGTGGCTGTGCGGGAAGTGTCGCAGTGTGTCCGCGGTCCCAGTTTCAAATGATGGCGCCGGGAGTCAGCGCGTGCGCAGATGGAGCTCTTGGATGAGAGCTCCATCTGCGCATGCACTGCTCCATGCGCCATCATTTGAACCGGGACCGCAGACAGACTGGGACTCCCACCGCATCGGCCTGCTCCACAACTGACCCGCCGCCGCTGCTGCCGCCACTGCCGCCACTGACCCGCCATGCTGATGCCACTGACTCGCCGCTGCTGACATCACTGACCCGCTGCTGCTGACGCCACTGACCCGCCGCTGCTGCCACCACGGACCCACCGCCGCTGCCACCACGGACCCACCGCGGCTGCCAGCACACCCTCTGCCTCCTGTGACCCCGCTTCACCACCACTGCTGCCCCCCTCCAGTAAGACAACACCGGAGTATAAGATGGACCCAATTTTTATTTGTATTACCTTTTTTTATCTCTACATTTGGGGTGAGTCTTATTATCCAGTGCGTCTTATAAAACGAAAACTACGGAAATTAAAAATACCAACTCAAGACGCAAAAAAAAGCTATCACTGTGCCGCAGATTCCAAAAAATGAGAAAGCTACGGGTCTCGGAAAATGGCAACAAAAGCAGTAGTCTTTTTTTTTTTTTTAACAAACATCTGAATTTTTTTTACCCCTTAGATAAAAGTAAAACTATACATGTTGGGTATCTATAAACTCAAACTGACTTGGGGAATCATAACGCTATGTCAGTTTTACCAAATAGTGAACATGGTAAATAAAAAACCCAATATGAGGAAGAATGAACAGTCTCATTCAAAAGTACAACTTGTCCTACGAAAAAACCCCTCATATGGCTCTAATGACTGAAGAATAAAAAGGTTATGGCTCTTGGAAGAAAGGGAGGAAAAAACAAAAGCGAAAAACAGAAAAATCACCTGAAGGCTTGTAGCTTGGAAAACTGCAGGCGATAAACAAATGAAAGATGTACATATAAATATAATATATAAAGCTGAATGTGTGTATGTGTGTGTGTGTGTGTGTGTGTGTGTGTGTATGTCCGGGATTGGCATCTGCACTGTCGCAGCTACAGCCATAACATTTTGCACACTCACACTTCTGGACCCTGAGAGCGTCATAGACTATGTTTTGAGGGGAATGTTTAACCCCATGCTTTCCAGTTATTCGCCAAAAAACCTGCCTCCATTAAAGCGAATGCAGCTGGGAACCACAGTGCAGCCAGAACTTCAGAAGAATGCGCAGCCACGCCCTTAAATGGAATGTTGGCGTGTCACAATGCAGCCAGGGAAAGAGACAGACACAGACAGGGTAAGAAACAGACGTAGACAGGGTAAGAGACAGACACAAAGAGACAGACACAGACAAAGAGAAAGACTGACAGGGAAAGAGACAGACAGGGAAAGAGAGGGAAAGAGAGACAGGTTAAGAGACATACACAGACAGGTAAAGAGACAAAGAGACAGAGACAGACACAGGGAAACAGACAGGGAAAGAGAGGGAAAGAGACAGACAGGGTAAGAGACAGACAAAGACAGGTAAAGAGACAGACAAAGAGACAGACACAGGGAAAGAGAAAGAGGGAAAGAGGGAAAGAGACAGACAGGGAAAGAAAGGGAAAGAGACAGACAGGGAAAGAGAGGGAAAGAGAGGGAAAAAGACAGACAGGGAAAGAGACAGACAGGGAAAGTGACAGAGATAGATAGACAGACAGGGAAAGAGATAGATAGACAGACAGACAGGGAAAGAGATTGAGACAGACGGAGAAAGAGACAGAGACAGTCAAAGACAGACAGGGAAAGAGACAGACAGACAAAGAGATAGAGATAGACAGAGATATATATATATATATATATATATATATATATATATATATATATACAGAGGGGGAGACAGACAGAGAATGGGAGAGAAACAGAGAGACAGTTACTATCCCGGGCAGCGCCGGGTGCTACAGCTATCTAATATATAAAGCTGAATGTGTGGATGTCCGGGATTGGCATCTGCACTGTCGCAGCTACAGCCACGACATTTTGCACACTCACACATCTGGACGCCGAGAGAGTCATAGGCTATGTTTTGAGGGGAAATTTTAACCCCACGATTTACAGTTATTCACCAAAAAACCTGCCTCCATTAAAGCGAATGGAGCTGGGAGCCACAGTGCAGCCAGAACTTCAGAAGAATGTGCAGCCATGCCCTTATATGGTATGTTGGCGTGTCACAATGCAGCCAGGGAAAGAGACAGACACAGACAGGGTAAGAAACAGACATAGACAGGGTAAGAGACAGACACAAACAGACACAGACAAAGAGACAGACTGACAGGGAAAAAGACAGACACAGACAAGAGACAGAGACAGACACAGGGAAACAGACAGACAGGGAAATAAAGGTAAAGAGACAGACAGGTTAAGAGACAGACAAAGACAGGTAAAGAGACAGACAAAGAGACAGACACAGGGAAAGAGGGAAAGAGACAAACAGGGAAAGAGAGGGAAAGAGACAGACAGGGAAAGAGACAAAGATGTTTAGACAGGGAAAGAGATAGACAGACAGGGAAAGAGATTGAGACAGTCGGAGAAAGAGACAGTCAGAGACAGACAGGGAAAGAGACAGACAGACAAAGAGATAGAGAGAGAGACAGAGAGATATATACAGAGGGGGAGACAGAGAATGGGAGAGAAACAGAGAGACAGTTACTAACCCGGGCGTTAATACATTCTATTTATACATTCTATCCCGGGTAGTACAGCTAGTAATATATAAAGCTGAATGTGTGTATGTATGTATGTATGTATGTGTGTGTGTATGTCCGGGATTGGCATCTGCACCGTCGCATTTACAATCAGAAAATTTTGCACACTCACACGTCTGGACCCCGAGAGCATCATAGGCTATGTTGTGAGGCGAAATTTTAACCCCGTGCATTCCAATTTACCAATCAATTTTCCCCTATCTACATAATGGGGAAAAAGTGAAACAAAAAGTGTATCCGCACCGTCACATTTACAATCACAAAATTTTGCACAGACACCTCATGTGACCCAGGGAATGTCGTAGACTATGTTTTGACAGCAAAATTTAACCCCACGCTTTACAGTTACTCTCCAAAAAACATGCCTTCATTAAAGTAAATGGAGCCTGGAACTACAGGTTATTAGTAGGGAGCTGTGAGTGGTTGCTATAGGAACAAATGACATTCAGAGTATAAGAAGATTATATGTGAGGTAATAAGATGTCGGTGGGGAGACGGATAGAGTGAGACAGAGAGAGACAGACAGAGAGAGACAGACAGAGACAGAGAGGGAAAGAGACAGAGAGTTAGAGACAGATAGGGAAAGAGACAGAGACAGACAGTGAAAAGACAGACAGAGACAGATGGGTTAAGAGACAGACAGAGACAGACCTGGAAAGAGACAGACCTGGAAAGAGACAGATGGGGAAAGAGACAGACAGACATGCAGACAGGGACAGAGACAGGGAGACAGGGAAGGAGGAGGTAGCCAAAGAGACAGACAAAGATAGATGGGGAAAGACACTGACCTTGATAGAGACAGATGGGGAAAGAGACAGAGAAATAGAGACAGACAAAGACAGGCAGACAGGGATAGAGACAGACAGGAAAAGACACAGACAAAGAGACGGGGAGACAGACGGGGAAAGAGACAGACCTGGGAAAGAGACAGACCTGGAAAGAGACAGATGGGGAAAGAAACAGAGAGATAGAGACAGACAAAGAAAGAGACAGAGACAGGCAGACGAAGAAAGAGGCGCAGACCTGGAAAGAGGCAGACCTGGAAAGAGAGAGACCGACAGACCTGGAAAGAGACAGACAGAGACAGACGGGGAAAGAGACAGATGGGGAAAGAGACAGATCTGGAAAGAGACAGACGGAGCACATTACTTGGCCAATTTAGTTAAATCTGTGTGGAATATCTGTGGTGTTGAAATGTATGTTGTGAAATGCTTCTATTAGCTTAGTTTTTGCCTTTTAATAATTACATTTATATCTATTTGTTTTGTGGTTTTTGTGTGCAGAATACATTTTTGTTAATACATTCTATTTTGTTAGCAGTAGTTATTAACCCGGGCGAAGCTGGGTAGCACAGTGTCTAAATGTGGTCTAAGATCTGTATTCTCAGAGATATATTTTTTACTAAGGTGAGTACAGGATTTCTATTACATTGTTACAAAAAGCAACCATGAATTCCACAACTCTAGCTATCATAGAGAATATTTAAAGAAAAAGTATTTATCTAAAGCATGACATAATCATTTTATGTGTACTGATTGCTGTTCCTATTTTGCATTTTTGTTGTAATTGCTACTTAACCCAGCCTTTTGGTTACATTTACAACCAGTGCAGAATTTACTGGTTCCTTAAAGGGAATCTGTCAGCTGGTTCATGCTATATATTCTGAAATCAGTATAATATATGGCAAGAAAGCCCGATTCGAGCGTTGTATTACTAATTAAGATCTGGTAAGTTTTCATAGAATATCTGATTTATCTGATGTAGAGGCAGCAGAGGTAAGGGGTACTTTACACGCTAGCGATGCCGAGTGCGATAGTACCCACCCCCGTCGTACATGCGATATTTGGTGTTTGCTGCCGTAGCGAACATTATCGCTATGGCAGCATCACACGCACATACCTGGTCGGCGACATCGCTGTGACTGCCGAACTATCCCTCCTTCAAGGGGGAGGTGCATTCGGCGTCACAGCGACGTCACCGCGACATCACTAATCGGCGGGCCAATAGAAGCGGAGGGGCGGAGATGAGCGGGACATAACATCCCGCCCACCTTCTCCCCCCCGCATTGCCGTCGGGACGCAGGTAAGGAGATGTTTGTCGCTCCTGCAGGTTTACACACAGCAATGTGTGCTGCCGCAGGAGCGACAAACAACATCGTACCTGTGGTCGACCCAACATTATGAAAATGAACGACGCTACACAGATCACCGATTTTCGACGCTTTTGCGATCGTTTATCGGCGCATCTAGGATTTACACGTTGCGATGTCGTTACCGGCGCCGGATGTGCGTCACTAACAACGTGACCCCGACGATATTTCGGATGCGATGTCGCAACATGGAAAGTACCCCTAAGACTTCATGGCTATGTATAACCCCGCCCACACCCCTGACTGGCAGCTTCTTGTGAATACTGTTCCATTTGAGCAAGGTGCTAATTAGAGGTGGATGTGGGGTTACTTAGATTAGCCTGACTGCTTTATGCTAATCTCCTGTTTGTATTGAAATTACAACATAATGTCACACAGTGACTACCAGGGTTACTCCAGATATAAAGGGAACTCAGGGCGTGCGCCGCAACACACAGGGTACAGAGGGAACACGAGACAATGGTGAGACATTTCACTAAGGAGAGGGGAGCAGGATAACATCCTGCCACTAACCTGAGGCTGATCCCTGCACTCCCTCATGTGCCTAGGACTTTGCTGGCCCTGAATTCACCTTGGCTAGTGAGAAGGCCAGTGAGAGTACTAGTCTCATTACTACAATAATACAACACAAGAAAAAGAAGACAGACAAGGGGAAAACAGAAACAAAAAGGAAAATACTCAAAACTCCTTCAATGCAGCTAAACACCACTCCCTGGTTGTGCTCCTGTAATCCCCACAACAGTACTAGTGCCTCATTCTAACACATGATTACCTAACATTTACATACAGCATTAATACAATCTGTTCGATGAGTTCAGATGCAAATGTTGACATCAGCAGTCATCCATCGCCAAGCCTGCTGTGTCTATAGGTAAATCTGACTCTGTACGACACGGACAAAGATGCTTAGAAGATGTTACCAAGCGCTGTATAGTGAAAACTCTGTGGAGTCATTAAATGATAACCAAATTTCTTTTTTCATTTTTATTTAATTTCATTAAATTAAACTTACAAAATGATAATTCACTATTGTAGAGGTCGATATATATCCTGGCACATATAGTAACACAGTTAATTCAACAGAACATCGAACCCAGAGAGTTTTCTGTCAATTGATTGATTCCCAAAATATATATTCCTATATTTATGCTATTATAAAGAATGGCATTCAACCAGTGTGTTTAATTGGTATTCTGGGTAACAAGTATAACATGACATTGTACTGGTCATATTCAACAACTAGAAGTCGTATCACAGCACAGTCAATGACTACAGGTGAATGACATACAGAAAACAATTACCCCTACATATAACAATACAAAATTAAAACTTCCATAATGCACGTAAATAAATGGCTTACCGCTAGCTAGGCATTTTTCATTACTCTCGTAACTATATAATTAAAAACATGGGTGAGAACAAAAGAAATCATTAAGGAACCCTCTGAGAAAAACTGATACGCTATGGCATGCCTAGTGCAAGGCTAGAAGGATGCTGCATGTCACAGAGAGTCAAAGAATACAGAGGATGTACCGTTCCCTCTGACCCTTCACAAGGCGATGTTTTGCCTGGAGAGCCCCTTTAAAAATTTAATATTGCAGTAACTGTCAAGAAAACTGATGCAGTTATGTTTAAGACGTCTAAGAAATACTATTTTATGTAGGAGACATTAAATGTTAAGTAATATTTTTAAGAAAGTTGTTTCTCATATGTAGTTCTCTCTGCAAAAAAAAAAAGCTGATAGGTGATCTAACTTCAAAAGCAATTTACTATATGGTACACCTGAAAAAAGAATGACAAGAAAGTTCAAAGTTGGTGAAAATTCACAAGACCCTGTTTGATTGTAGGAATTGTAATTACAATTTTATGAAAATGAAAAGATAGCCTTAAGAGCACTAAGGACCAAGAAGGTCAACTCAATGGAATTAAATTAGTGATGAGTGAGCACTACCATGCTCGGGTGCTCGGTACTCGTAACGAGCAGTTGCTGCTCGGATGGAAGCGACTCAAGCACCCAAGTATAATGGAAGTCAATGGGGAACTTGAGCATTTTTCTGTGAAATCTTTTGGAAAAATGCTAGAGTTCCTCTTTGGCTTCCGTTATACTCAGGTACTAGAGTCGCGCTCATCCAGCTGCTCCTTACGAGTACCGAGCACCCGAGCATGGTAGTGCTCACTCATCACTCCTTGTTACATGTACAGAGCACCCGAGTATGGTAGTGCTCACTCATCACTACTTGTTACGAGTACCGAGCACCCGAGCATGGTAGTGCTCATTCATCACTACTTGTTACGAGAACCGAGCACCCGAGTATGGTATTGCTCACTCATCACTAATAGGAATCCCTTGCATAGATAATCTAAAGAGGTTCTCCAAGACTTTAACATTGATGACACTGATCATTAGCCTAGATCATCAGCATCGGATTGGACAGTGTCTGACACCCAGCACCCCCAACAATCAGCTACAAACAGGTCCCACAATCTAAAATAACCAATATACAGAACTCCCCAGCTCTGAAAACTGCAGTGGCCAATCTCAGGTACAGCATCTCAGCTCTCAATCTGTGGACAACCCCATTAGTATAGTTATCTAGCACTGATTTATTCTACTATAAGAGAATAACACAATTGTTATTGATTTTTTTATATCTGTTTCAATGAGAATAATCGTTTGAAAAAAATACATGCAAAATACTGGGGGTACAAATATTGAAAAATGGCTCAGTCATATCATTGCATTGCAAACAGAGGAGATTTCCTTTACTCTGGCCAGTTTCATACATCAGTGTTTGATGGACTCTTCTTACACCGCTATGCATGGTCTAGCGACTAGTCCCCTGACCCAAACTGCTAAGTTCAGGATTGAGGCCGGCACATGGATGTGTGAAACTGAGTATTGCATTGTTAAATCCTTATATTAGTAAACAATAGATGCAGAAGGATTCTTTCTCCTTGAAATTAAATTTATCCTTATATTAGTAAACAATAGATGCAGAAGGATTCTTTCTCCTTGAAATTAAATTTATAGTCAATATAAAAGAGAAAGATATCAAAGATCCTTGTGGAAAGACTAGCTGGCAATGAAATACTATGACTCCAGACTGACGGGATGATGAGTCCAATGGACAATGCAGTTTTTGTCCATGACACTAGTACAATGAATTCCTTTCATGTAAGGGAGCTCAGGGAAAGTTTCTACACTGCTTGATAGAGGTACAGAGAATGTAGCGGTCATTGACACACACACAAGCAGGTGGAATATAAAAAAAAGCATAAAGCAGCATTCACCATATTATTTATTCAGGAAAATGACTAGGAATGTAGCGTTCTAGAATCTATAACTCATATATATGCTACTTTTCAGAAATATGAACAATGCAGCTGGCAAGTCCTTTAAGTTTTGGAGATTTTAAACCTGATTTCCAGCCACCATTACATGTCTTGTTGGAGGTCTTTGTGAACTAATTAAATATGGAAGAGTTTGGAGACTCTTTGTGGGAAGACACTCGAGATTTCGAATTCCCTGTGTCAGTACAATGTCCATTTAGGAGAAGCCTGAGTAAGTGAAGACGAGCCTCTCAGATGGGGCATACGTTGGTCTTGGTTATTGTTACTTTTGACATTCCACGGTGTGCTTGATAAGGAGAATACAAGGGAACAGAGGCATCAGAGATTGTTATAGTTGCAAATATGTCACAGTCTTTTAACAGCAAACATGTAACCCCAAGATGGAAGCCAAGATGAGGATGAGAGCAGAGGATGAGTACAAGGATTCTGCATGCCCACGGGTGGTAGTGTTCGTGGAGGTTGTGACGGGTGATGTTCCACTTGTATTTGAAGTGGATGATGCATTATGCCCCGCCAAGGTCGTACTGGTATCATTGAACTTAGGAGTAATCTGACTGTGGACCTAAAATATTCAGATATAAATCAGAATAAGTTATAAATTGAAACCTATCAGTATATCAGTCAAATGCATACAGGGTAAGCCAAAATACAAGAATAAGAAATAGTTCAAGATATCAGAGAGGTTAAACAATCTACTACATAGGAGCAGTTCTTTATCTTACACTGTTTCTCCCATCAGAGTTTACGGCTGCCTATCTGCTCGTGGCTGCAGATGCCATGCAAAGATTAATATATTTGAATGTGGCTTTTTTAGGATAATACAGAACTATACTAATAAGTTCAGTCCAACATTATAGGGGACCTGTCAGCTGATTCATGTTTCCCGAACTACGAGCAGTGAGCTACACATAACTAATTCATTATTGCAGAGGTTTATGCTTCACACAGTGTTTCAGAGAACACCTACCAAATCCTGTCTTTGCCATGCCCTGCTCACCTAAACTTACCAGTCTCTTCTTATGTGTATATAGGGAGATACTCATCAGTCTAGGTGAGAGGGCAGAAAAAAGTCACTGAGGACCTTGGTCTTGGTCCAGTCACTTGGTCTCTGTTTTTGCAGAGATGTAGGTTTTAAAATGCCTCTTAGGAATTATGTGATTAGGATGACCAGTCCAAGAGGCAGGTCCCATGAGCTCCTCCCACCTTGCTCACCTAGACTGACAGGTCTCTCCTTATACACACACACACACACACACACACACACCTGTCAATATAGATGAGTGGATCCAGGGGAAGGGGTATGTTTTCTCTGAAATGTCCCAGTGCCTCAGAAAAAAAACATACATGTTTGCAATAATGTCTCCAAGTCTTGCAGCTTGTCCTTACAGAAGCATGAATGAGTTGTCAGGTTCTCATTAAATATCCTACTCAGATATTACTCTTGACTTATAACTAAGGGGCACTTTGCACACTACGACATCGCAGGTGCGATGTCGGTGGGGGTCAAATCGAAAGTGACGCACTTCCGGCGTCGCTGTCGACATCGTAGTGTGTAAAGCATTTTTTATACGATTAACGAGCACAAAAGCGTCGTAATCGTATCATCAGTGTAGCGTCGGTCATTTCCATGAATTGGGAATGACCGATGTTACGATGTTGTTCCTCGTTCCTGCGGTAGCACACATCGCTGTGTGTGAAGCCGCAGAAGCGAGGAACATCTCCTACCTGCGTCCCGGCCGGCTATGCGGAAGGAAGGAGGTGGGCGGGATGTTTACGTCCCGCTCATCTCCGCCCCTCCGCTTCTATTGGCCGCCTGCCGTGTGACGTCGCTATGACGCCGCACGACCCGCCCCCTTAGGAAGGAGGCGGTTCACCGGCCATAGCGACGTCGCAGGGCAGGTGAGTGCGTGTGAAGCTGCCGTAGTGATAATGTTCGCTACGGCAGCTATCACCATGATATCGCAGCTGCGACGGAGGCGGGGACTATCGCGCTCGGCATCGCAGCATCGGCTTGCGATGTCGTAGTGTGCAAAGGGCCCCTTAGAATCTATGTCATGTTCTGTAGGTTCTTTGTAAAATCAATGTCAGCCTAAGGTTGGATTGACACGTGAAGTTCTTGATACTTTTGAGTTGGATTTCAGTAGCTTCCTCAGACCACTTTATTTGTTGTATGTCTCCATTTTCTATCTAGACTATAACATCTGTAATGTGAAAACGCTATTGCCCTCAACCAATTCCTTGGCAAATGTTTCCTAGATGTTTTCACATTTGCCCCATCTGTGCCCTATATGTGTTACAATATGAGGTATGTTCACCAGACTTTGCTCGTAGCTATAGATGCCATTTTTTTTCTGACAATACAATGCATATCTAATAAAATTACATGTTTTGGAGACATTTTTCTTTTGTGGTTGGTTCTACATTTTTTTTTTACATTTGAAATGAACAATAATTTCACTTGGCATTAGGAAGGAAAATTTAAAAGTACTGTAAGTACTTAAATGTAAGCTAAACATGTCCCTTTATGAAGGGAGACATGAAACTTTCACCAAACTTTCCTTTAGTTGTAAGCAGTTGACATAAAAATGTTACGATACAAAGTAAAAAAAACACTAAAAAGAAACAGTAGGTACTCCTTCTGCAATATGATGGCACCATATTTAGTATTTGTATGTGTTTATGTTTCAGAAAACTTAGAAATATCAGACTATTTCCCCTTCAAAAGACAGATGCACCTATTGTTTGCCCAATTATAAACTCTACAGACCTTATAAGTTACTGCAAATTGAGTACAATAAGCAAACAAAGAAGGTTTAAAGTGTAACAATCAGGTATACAAACATTGCACGTACAAGGATCGCAGCCAAAATTGTGGACTTGAGGCTTCTAAATATACGTTTTCTAAAACACGACTCAAGACTTGTGAAGCTGATGGACTACGTCTGCGGAAATTACTATAGAAGTGATACAAGACTGGTTACATATGGCTGGGATCACTAGATGGGAATTATAATCATAGTCTTGTTACTTCTTAGATACATGGGAACTGATGGTAAAATCTGAGTTACATTGGTAAGTAGTTATTTTATGTCAGATTGCTTAAAAGTGGTAAATCAGTGTCTATAGCTATAATGAGAATACATTAATTACAGTATCACCTCAATCGCCAATTTGGATCAAAATTAGAAGATAAAAGTTCTGCACAAATAGAATATGATCAAGACTTTGTATAATATTATCTGTGTAATGTATGTCTGCTCTTGTTACAGTAAAGTACAGTAAGATTGTGCAGAGCAATGTAATAAATGTATAAGCCTCACCTGGCTGGGTATGAGGAGGGTCAGGAGGACCATTCCTAGACAGAGAACAATGAGCTGATTCATCCTGTTCTTGCTCTTGCTGTGCCCCCTGATTTCAGTTTTGTCACAATTTTACTCTTGCTCTATTTGTAGTCACCAGCTGTTGAGTTCCTTTCTTTTCAGAAGGGTGAATGCCTCTGGTTGGGGCTTTTATGGGTTATGTATGAGATAGCAATACCCATGACGTGCAGGTTTCCTCCCCCATCACATGGTGCTGCACTTCATCCACCCTCATTCTTGTCTCTCTTTGTGCAGACCCCTTTCTGTTTACTTATCTTTTTTGTGTATGCAGTTTTATTGTGGTTATGATCTTTGTCTTTCCACTTTAATATTTCTCTTTCTATTGCTGGTTTAATCAGTGTGAGGTCTGTATATTTTTTCTTCTTCACCCAAAGATTACTTTTTTAAGTTTGCAATTTTTGGGATCTTAATGGTCTGTTTATTATACACTTTCCATCACAAATCAATATATTGTTAGGTTTTTGTTTTTAATATTTTACTTACAGTTTTGGTTCACTTTTATCTTTGTTTTTTAAATTGTTCTTGTTGTTGAATCTTATTAGATATATTAATTTTTCAATGTATGATAACATAAAAGAATTGTTTTTTTTGATATTTTTTGTTTTCAGTTTTTACTTACAGTTTTGGTTCACTTTTATTTTTTCTTATTAAAATTTGTTGTTATTGTTGGATCTTATTCGATATAGTAATTTTTCCATGTATTATAACATAAAAAAATCTTTTATTGTTGTTTTTTAATTTTTTACTTACAGTTTTAGTTCACTTTTATATTTTTATTAAAATTTGTTCTTATTGTTGGATCCTGTTGGATATAGTAATTTTTCAATATATTATAACATAAAATAATTATTGTTTTTCTTGTTGTTTTTAGTTTTTTACTTACAGTTTTGGTTCACTTTTATTTTTTTTAATTAAAAATTTGTTCTTATTATTGGATCCTGTTAGATATATAATTTTTCAATGTATTATAACATAAAAATTTAGTATTCTACATTTAAAGTAAGTAAATTATTCTATGTGTTTATTAGCCAATCAGCTATCCTTGGCAAGTTTTTGGAGTGTTTCGCTAGGTAAAGTACAGAACGCTGTCAGTAATCACAACAGTGACACCTACAGGCTGTCAACCAGAAAACTAGATGAGACCCATTCCCCTTACATCATGTGAACTAAGGCTATATGTGCACGCTGCAGTTGAACTGCACCCAAACTGCAACCAAAACTGCACCTTGTCACAGAGAGCCTGGAAATGTAAATAAACACTTGTAATGATAGTGTGTTTTTGCCACATTTTTGTTAATGCATTTTTTTAAAGGAGAAACAAAATATGATTGGATAGAATAATTGATAGATAGCTAAAATAGATAGATAAATAGAAAGAATAGATAAATAGATAGAATATATAGAGTAGATAGAAAGAACATATAGAATGGATAATAAGAAAGAACAGAATACTTAGAAAAAACAGAATAGCTCGATAGAAGGATAACTAACTTGGCCAGCTTTTTTAATTTTTTGTGGGGTAAAAAAATGACATGGGGTCCTCCCCATTTTTCATATCCAGCACAGGAGCAGCAGCAGCTGCAGGCTGCAATTCTCAGCTGTCTGCTATACCTTGGCTGGTTATGAAAAATAGAGGGGATCTTATGCTTTTTTTTTTTTTAATTATTTGTTTGTTTGTTTGGTTGGTTTTTTTTTTAATGACGTGGGGTTCCCCCGATTTTTCTAAAACCAGTCAAGGTACAGCAGACAACTGGGGGCTGATAATATTAGGGTGGGAAGGGCCATGGTTATTTGGCACTTTTCAGCTTAACAGTACTAGCCCACAGCCGCCCCAGAAGATGCGCCAATCCTGGTGCTGGACCCGGCTCTTCCCGTTGCCCTGGTGCAGTGGCAATCGGGGCAATAGAGAGTTAATAAGAGCCCACGGCTGCAACTAAGCCCTAGATTAGTGATGGCAGGTTCTTTGAGACACCCCCCATCACTAATCTGTAAGTGAAAGTAAATAAACACAAACACCCCAAAAATCCTTTATTTAGAATAAAAGACAAAAAAACCCTCTTTCACCACTTTATTAACCCCAGAAACACCCCTGCAGGTCTGACGTAATCCACCTGAGGTTCCACTACACTTCCAACACTGCTACATCTGACGCTCACAGTGAACGCCAAAGAACATGACTCCCCGCCGTGAGCTCCAACTGAAGTGAGCTGCATGATAAGCAGTGACGTCACTCTGGTGATTTGCGGTCACAGCTGGAGTCCTCCACTTGTGACCACAAATTGGGCCGTGACTGAAGTGAGCCATAGGTGGAGGACTCATATGAGAGACATCACTGCTGATCGAACGTCACAGTGGGCAGTAATGTTCTATGGCACTTGCTGTGATAGTCAGATGTAGCAGTGTTGGAAGCGTTGTGGGACGCTTCCAATGGGTGACAAAATGTGACAAAAATGCAAGAAGAATGATCATGCTGCTTCTTTTTTGTCAGACCATTTTGACAAATACACTGCAGACAAAAAAACTGCAACATGCACAGCAAGTGAATTCTCATAGACTTTGGTGGGAAATCAACAGTCAGAACTCGCAGACAACAAAACTGCGCCAAAAAAACGCAGAAAAACCCACAGCATGCGCATGTAGTCTGAAAATGCCTCACTATTGCTCTTGGTCTTTATAAGAGTATGGTAGGGATGCATTTTTGTTCTGTTTTTGCTTTGAATTCTATGCAGACACCTTGAATATCTCCTGAAGTAATTGTTTTGAGGAACGAGTTGTAGTATTGAATGACACAATTTTTTTTACCATTCTGTGTACAGGAAAATGGGAGAAAAAAAATAAGAATTAGACCTACCGGTAATGATGTTTCCAGGAGTCCGTCATGACAGCACCACAGGAGGTTGCTCCCCTATCCTCTGTAGGGACAGGAAGCAAGCAAGAGGTTAAAACCCCTTCCATCCCCAACCTACTCAGTGACTTTCCAAGAACCACCGCAGGATGGGTACAACGCCATTTTATTTGAATCAAAGTTACAAAAACTGTGCAATACAAGACAGTAACACCAGACAAGCCGGAAAAAAGGGAGGGAATAAGAGTGCTGTCATGACGGACTCCTGGAAACATCATTACCGGTAGGTCTAATTCTTATTTTCCAGGACGTCCTTACATGACAGCACCACAGGAGAGTACCAAAGGAATCTGACTTAGGGGGGGGTCGACTGCCTGAAGTACCTTCCTACCAAAGGCTAAACGTTCGTCAGCCGACAAATCTAGCTTGTAATGTTTACAGAAGGTACTGGGCCCCGACCAAGTAGCTGCATCACAGACCTGCTCTAAGGTAGCCCCTGCCATAGTAGCCCAAGAGGCAGCCATAGCCCGGGTAGAATGAGCCAGAGGGAGGGTCCCGGGAGGGTCCCGCCCCACCCCGGAATAGGCCGATAAGATCAAGGACTTAACCCATCTGGCCAGTGTAGCCTTGGAAGCCTTTTTGTCTCTGTTTTTACCTCCGAATTGAACAAATAGACAATGGTCCAATCTCCAGCTCTTAGTTGCCTCCAGATAGGCCAATAGTACGCTACGCACGTCCAAGGAACTAAGCTCATGTTCTCTAGGAGTGGCAAGAGTGGTGCAGAAAGACGGAAGAACAATCTCTTGATTGAGGGTAGCCGGATACACCACTTTGGGAGAGAACCCAGGATCCAAGTTCAGAATGATGCAGTCATTGCGTTTCTGTAGATAAGGCTCCGATATGGAAACAGCCTGGATCTCACCAATTCGTTTCGCTGTAGTAATGGCGACGAGAAACACCGCTTTGTAAGTGAGGTCTTTGATGGATTACGCATCTCCCGATTAGAAAGGCGGGGAACACAGGAACTGAAGAACTAGACTCAGGTCCCACAGAGGTGAGGAAACACGAATCGTAGGCCGAAGACGCTGTGTAGCCTTGATAAAACAGGCGACCCAGGGATGGACAGCTAGGCGCATGTCCAGGTAGACACTAAGGGCTGCTACTTGAACCTTCAGAGTACTAGGCTTCAGGCCTTTACTGAAACCTGTTTGGAGAAAATCCAGCACTCTGGCAATACTGACGGTGCCTGTGGGCAAGAGACTGGTATCCTGATGGGCACAAAACGTCTTCCAAACTTTCCGATATATGGAATTCGTGACTGGTTTCCTGCTGCTCAGCATAGTGGCTATGACCGGATCTGAAAGACCCCAGGATTGCAAGACTTGCCATTCAGGATCCATGCTGACAACTGAAGCTGTTGAAGGTTCTGATGGAGTAGAGGCCCTTGGGAGAGGAGATCCCTCCGGAGAGGGAGAATGAACGGGGCATCCTGGGCCAGAATCTGCAGAAGAGAGAACCAACTCCGTTTTGGCAAGAAGGGAACCACCATAATCACGCGAGCCTGATCCACTTGAATCTTCCATAAGACCCTGGGGATGAGGGGAATCGGAGGGAAAGCGTAATGCAGAACGTCCCCCCAGGATTGGGAGAGAGCGTCCACTGCCAACGGCCGGTCCGCTGGATTGAGGGAGAAGAAGTGAGGCAGCTGTGAATTTCGCCAGGTAGCAAACAGATCCATCTGTGGCTGTCCTCATCTCCGGACGAGACTCTGAAAAACCACTGGGTGGAGACACCATTCTGAAGGATGAACCTGGTGATGGCTGAGATAGTCCGCTTCTGTGTTTTCTACTCCCCTCAAGTAAACTGCAGACACCAAAAGGACCGTCGTCTCCAAGAGCTGAAATATCTCGTCTGCCAGCTGCTGTAGAGGTGGGTGTCGTGCACCTCCCTGATGGCGAATAAAGGATACTGCTGTCGTGTTGTCGGAAAGGATCCGCACATGTTTGTTCATGATCCAACGCCGACACCGCAGGAGAGCCTCTAGGATTGCAAGCAGTTCCCTGAAATTCGAGGACCGTAACGTCACGTGATGGGGCCATGGTCCCTGAAGGTAAGACTGGTCCACCTTGGCACCCCAACCCGAAAGACTGGCGTCTGTGGTAATCAGTACGCATGGAGACGCGCCCCAATGGACTCCTCGCAGGAGATTGCTCGTGTCGCACCACCAGTGCAGAGACTCTCGGGCCACGTCCGTCAGAGAAAAACGCAGTTCCAAATTCTTGTGGTGACTGCCAGAGACTGTCAGGATGTTTCTTTGCAGCGCCCTGGAATGGTACTGACTCCACTGCACGCAGTGAAGGCAAGAAGTCATAAGACCTAGAATCCGCATGGCCCGTCTTACTGATGTCCTGGGCTGTGTGGCGAATCTTCCAATCTCTTGACTGATTGAGGACACGCTTTCTGCCGGAAGAAATGAACACTGACTAGTAGAGTCCAAAACAGTTCCCAGAAATATCCGCCGCGGGTGCGGCCGTAATTCTGATTTTTCGAGATTGATCATCCAGCCTAAATCCGCCAGGGTTTGTGTGACTAGCTGAAGATGAAATTCCATAGCCGGAATGGAGTCTGACACCAGGAGAAAATCGTCCAGATACGGAATCAGATGTATGTGTTTGAGCCGAAGGTAAGCCACCATCTCCACCATAACCTTTGAAAAGATGCGTGGGGCGGAGGAGAGGCCGAAAGGGAGGCAACAGAACTGGAAATGGAACACCTCCCTGCTTTTCTGAAGAGCAAACCGTAGGAAACATTGACTTGCGGGATGAATGGGAAGGTGGTAGTAAGTATCCCGCAAGTCTATGGTGCACATTAAGGATCCCGGGGATCTCAGGGGAACCGCCGAACGGATGGATTCCATCTGAAATCTTTTGTAGATAACCCACTGGTTCAGAAGTTTTAGGTTGATTATTGTACGGTGCAGTCCAGAAGGCTTTTTGACGGAGAACAGACGGGAAAAATGACCCCGAAGTTTCTCGGTCTGTGGGACAAGGAAAACCGCACCTTTTTGTAAAAGGTCCGTGACATCTGTCCAAAGACGAGCCATGGAGGAAGGGGAACCTCATGTAATGACGAATCGACTGGGGGGGATGCGAAAATTCTATCCTGTGCCCCTGAGCAATTAGTGACAGAACCCATGGATTGGTGGTGACTCGCCTCCAGCCCTCTAGAAAATGGGATAGCCGGCCCCCCACTGGAAAACCGTCAGGACTGTTTTGAGTTTGGCAGGTAATCCGGCGTGGGTTTGGAAACTCTGGGACCTCTATTGGACCAGGAAGAAAAACCCTTTCTGCCTCGAAAAGACTGCCTACGGGAAGAGGACGGTTTATTATGGGGCAAAAACCTGCGTCTTTCCTCAGGGAACCCCTTCTTTTTGTCAGAGGCTTTCTCCAGTATCTCATCCAATGCTGGCCCAAATACCCGCAATCCTGAGAAGGGAATGGTACACACCTTCTGCTTAGACGCAAGGTCACCGGACCAGGACCGTAGCCAGATAGATCTCCTGGCTGTATTAGATAGAACGCTGTTCTTGGCTGCGAACCGAACCGATTCGGCCGAGGCATCAGCCAAGAAGGCAGTTGCAATTTTCAACAGCGGTAAAGCCTCCAGGAGACTCTCAGTGGGAGTACCCTGCCTAAGATGGTCCTCCAAATTATTGAGCCAGAAGCCCATAGATCTGGCGACCGAGGTGGCAGCAATATTGGTCTTAATGAGCGCGGCCGACGATTCCCAGGTCTTTTTCAGCAAAGCGTCGGCCTTGCGGTCCATGGCGTCCTTCAGACCTGAAGAATCCTCGAAAGGAATCGAGGTCTTTTTAGCAATTTTTACAATCGGTACATCAATTGTGGGCACAGTGTCCCACAAAGTCACGTCCTTCGGATTGAAAGGAAGACGAGACTTAAAGTCTCGAAGTATGAAGAGACTACGCTCAGGGTTTTCCCACTCCTCTAGGATCATTTCTTTTAACTGGGAATTGACCGGGAAAACCCTAGAGTGGCGGGAGCACAGTCCTGCAAACATTTTATCCTGCACTGATGCAATGTCCTCAAGTTCATCCATCTGCATGGTGTACCTGACCATTTTAAGCAGCGCATCTGAATCTCCGGAATTGAAGATATAACGCTTTCGTTCCCCTGCTGGGGATGAAGAATGGCTATGGCCGTCCTCCGAGGATGATACGGAGCAAGAGCCCTCCTCGTTGGAGGACAAGTCAAATTCCCGACGGGGTCTTTTATGGGTCCCCTGGGAGGCGGAAGAGCATGAGGTCAGGGAGACCATGGACGCCTGCACCTCCTCCCGAATCATGCTTCTCATATGTGCTAGGAGGGAGGACTGTTCATCATTCATGATGGTAGCAATACAGGCAGCACATAGGTCCTTAACATAGGAAACTGCCAACTTCACATGACAGACAAGGTAGTGTTTTGACTTAGAAGCGACCTTCAGGCCAGCCGGCCTTTTTGGAGCTGGCACCGGTGAGGAGTCCCTGCCCTAAAATACAAGTAATGCAAAATAAGGCTAGTGGACACCCTAAAACTGGTTACTGGGCGAGTAAATCAAAAACCGCCTTACATGGACCAGGGGAGAACCCGGGGGGGCATCAGGCAGGGTAACATCAGCCATGACAGTGAGGAAAAAGCACATATTCACAGCGTTCCCGGATCCCCCCCTTTATACTGTACCATATCCTTGGCGTCCCTGGTCCGACCCTGCTGCTATGTTCAAATCTCCCGCTTCCACGTGGAGTGACGCGCCCGGAAGTGACGTGCAGAACGCAAGTGCATCCCAGAACTTACCGCACGCTGCAGCAGGGGACCCAGCGCTCCCGTGTTGGGAGATGCGGTCTGAGCTGGGAGCTCCCGCTCTACCAGCGCGGCTGAGGGACCAGCTTATCGGTTTCAGCCGCAGGGGATCCGCTTGAACGGGGAACAAGAGGCCTGTGCCCCCCTCTCTCTGGATCCGGTAAGACGCGCTCGCTAGCACGTGCACTTTTGCATGCCCCTGTCCTGTGTAGGGACAGGAAAAACACTGAGTAGGTTGGGGACGGGAGGGGTTTTAACCTCTTGCGTGCTTCCTGTTCCTACAGAGGATAGGGGAGCAACCTCCTGTTGTGCTGTCATGTAAGGACGTCCTGGAAAGTGTAATTAAAAAGAAATGGCAAAAAAATAGTTTTGTGTTTTGTTTTACGGCATTCTTTATGTGGTAAAAATTACCTGGAAACATGATTCTCCAAGTTAGTTGATTACAGTAATTCCATTTAATAGATTTTTTTTTATTCAGGTGGTAAAAAAAAATTACCCTACAACGCTTGTTAAAAAAAAATTGTTGTTGCTGCCGTCAGTTACCAATCTGTGTAAGAGCTGATTTTTTTTGTGGCGAGCTAATGGTTTTATTGATACCATTTTAAGGGTAGATATAACTTTTTTTATTGTTTCTTATCGTATTTTTTGGTGGGAAGTGTAGTGGCAAAACCCCCCATAAATATTTAATTTCCATTTTTTTCTGTTTATGCTGTTAAGCATATAGGTTAATTAACTACAGTATATTTTTAGAGAATCGACTGTTACGGCTGCAGCGATACCTGATACATATATTTTTTACATTTGTTTATTTTTGATAGGTGGGAATGGAGTATGATTCAAATTATTTTTATAGATATATATATATATATATATATATATATATATATATTTTATTTCTTTTTACATTTTTTATCACTTTTACAGTATTTTTTTCAATCCTTTTGAGAATATTATATTATTCAACCTTTTGATTTATCTTTTGAATTCCTATGTGTGTTTCCTAGATATTCATTTATTGTACTATATTTGGTGTGATTATAGAAACCTTTGGAGCTGAATATCATTTTCACATCTTTTTCTTTCTCACTTTACCATTACTTACCTTCCCATATTCACTCTCACTCTTTTTTCAATATATGTAGATACAGTCATAATATCTTATACTCTGTTTAATAACTGCATACTTCTCGATTTTACTTTTTAGCCATTGATAATTTATATTCAAACTTAATGTATTAACACCATAATAGTAGTGATGAGCCCGCATGCACACCAATGCTCGATAGTTGATTGAGCATCAGAGTTCTCGGGTATGCTCGCTACTCGATCAAGTATCGCTGGTGCTTGTGCGCTATGCTCAAGTCTTATCCCCGCATGTTTTGCATCTGTTAGACAGTCAATAAACATGTGGGGATTGCCTGTCATACACCGTAATGCTGTGGACATGTTGGCTACTGGCATTACTGTGATTGCCCAGCTACTGGCATTACTGTGATTGCCCAGCCGTATCACGTCATCTGGTTTTATATAAACCCAGTGACTTGATGCTCGGCACACTCTCCTCTGGAAGTTCAGTACCGCTGCTGCTGTAAGGAGTACCGGGGTGGATGGAGTTAAGCAGCCTGATCTTAGTCCCTCCACAGGTAGGGATGACCCCGGGTTCAGGGGTTTTGGTGGTTGTTTGGGAGAGCAGGGTGCAGGGGGATCAGAGTACTCACTGTAGGTAATCATGGTACAGGATGAGGATTACAAAGGAGACACACATGCTGCAAGTAAACCAAATTCTCTATGCATCACAGTCAATGTGGGAAGCCCGTGGAGGTATCCGCTCCCACCGGTGTCACTTGGTAGTCTGGAGCCTACATCCGTGCACAATTTAGTTGTCTGTTTGTGGCCCCGTGGCTTGAAGCTGTTAGGGCCCCGCTCACTATGTGTAGTGTAGCGGTGCTCTTGAGAGCTGGCACTTGGGACTTCAGTGGGCTGCTTTTTGACTGGAAAAACCTGTCCCCCGTGGTGTGCTGATGCCCCCAATCTCTGAGCTCTGTGGAAAAGTCCCTGAAGGTCTCCTTCCTCTGCAGGTTAATTGCCAGGACGTTGAATCGGCTCCTGACCTAGGGTCCTGTACCCCTTTGTGCTTGGTACCGGTCAGTTTCTTTTGGGTCTGCTAGTGCCGACAGTCCTCCTAGACTATGTTCGTTGCACCCCTTCCAATGTCACTGCCACCGGTCCCCGACTCCTCTGGTCCCGGACCACCGTCTGCGACCCAACCTCGGTCTAGCTCCCCGGGAGATCACTCTCCCCAGCTCCTCACTCTTTGATGTCTCTCACTCAACTTCTTTACCTCCCTCCCACCAGTCTGCCTGACCACTAGGTGGGTGGCCCTTTTCCAGCTAGACCAACCCACTGGTGTGTCTGACAGGTCATGATGTGAGGTGTTGATTGGGATTTGTGGTGCTGATGGTAGTGACACCGGTTTCTTAGGAACCTGGATCCATGGGGGGTACGCCCTGCACCCTGGGTGACAGGATACAGTTCCCTGTGGCATCCTGATATATTCAGGGGCGCCACACTTGCACCTTTTAGTGCCTTTCATGTGGCACTAAAGGGTGTTTAGCATGGTTTAACCTAATAAATAGTTTAAAAAAAACATGTGGGGTTCCCCCTATTTTTGATAACTAGCTAAGGTAAAGTAGACAGCAACGGGCTGATATTATCAGGCCTGTAAGTCCATGGTTTTTGGGCCCTTCCCAGCCTAAAAATAGCAGTCCGCAGCATGGGAACATACTGTATGTCGCACATACTGAGCCCTTATGCCATCCATCCTGGGCCCTCATGTCACCCTATCTTTGGTCCTCATGTCACCTATCCTCGACTCTTATGTCACCCACTCTGGACCCATATGTCACCTATCCTGGGCCCTTATGTCCCTCATCCTGGACCTTTATGTCCCTCATCCTGGGCCCTTATGTCACATAAGGATCCAGGTTGGGTGTTATAAGGGCCCAGAATGGGGGACATATGGGTCCAGGATGGGTGGCATGAGGACCCAGGATGAGAGGCATAATGGCTCAGGATACGTGACATACAGACGCAGGCTAAGGTACATGATGTTAGGAAGGGCCAGGATGGAGGAAATTATTACAGGATGGGTGACATTATTACAGGTAGGGGCCAGGATGGGTGACGTAATTACTGTATGGGGGCTAGAATAAGGAACATACAGTACATCATTGGTTTATGGTGGCAACTGGGGGTAATAATTACTATAGGGGCCAATTAGGGGATATCATCACTGCTGCAATATACTGTATTTTACTTTTGAGGATATTGTTTCCCATGGGGAGGGGAAGCAAAAGGGGGTTCTGTCAGGGGCGTACATAGAAATCAGGGGTCCCATAGCTGAATTTCTGATTGCCCCCCCCCAAAAAAAAACCAAAACAATCAATAATAATAAATAAAAATATTCAGCTGGGACACAGAAGAGCATATTTCACAACTTTACAGCCCTTACCAAGTAATTTTCCTCTTATTGAAGCCCCTAGATTCATTTCATTGCAGCCATAAAATATGATTGCAACAAAAGTGCCCCCTAAACACAGTCAGTATCTTGCATCAGTATTGGTATCCAAATCCAGGAGTGGGTGATAATACAGAAGTGGTGCCCGGGTTTCTATTATACATTTCCTCTGATTGTTCCACTCCTGGTTTTGGCTACAAATACTGAGGTAAAATACTGACCAAATACTCAACATGTGCACGAGGCTTTAGAAGACAATAATGGGCCTCAGATAGTCCCCATATAGTAAAATGAAGAGGCGATTACTTGTTTTCACCAGACAACCTCTGTAAGTGCATATGTGCTACAGTGTAATTGTGGTGCCCCTGACCTGGTCAGGCGTCACTGAGTACTGCACCTATGCTGGGTGAGTGCAAACAGGTAATTCCAAAGGCTGAATAGGGTGTGGACACACAGACACATAGTGACCAGGTCTCACACATATCTTAGAGGGGACCCCTGGGCAGACCCAGGAGGGGGCGTGACCTCCACATCTCAGCTAGTGGTGGGTGGAGAAGCTGGTTGCTAGGTTGCAGTGGCAGGCACAGAAGGGAGGGAGTAGTGAACCAGTCTGAAGTGAGGAAGCGCTGTGTGCAGTCGCAGAAGGAGGACGTGCACTGTGTCACTAGTCAGACCCTGCACATGTAGTGGCTGTCGGCAGGGGAGTTCGGTTGCCACACAGTCAGCCTGAAAGACACCTCAGGAAGGAGCGAGGTGATTGAGTACGGGGACTCCTGGTAGACCAGGCCCGCGCGGAGAAACAGGTCCCTAGAGCAGAAATCCACTTACTCGGTCTGCTAAACCTGCTGGTGAGGGTGCTGGATGTGCCTCACCAACAAACACAGAGTCTGCAGCATCAGCAGCAACGAGGGGGCCCATAAGTGAGATAGGGCAAAAAACATCTTTACTTGGTCCACGCTGCCAGCAAACGGGCCAGAAAGGGGAGAAAAGGCAGTTGCGACTTCCCTGGGTGATTCCTGCAATACTTCAAGTCAGGGGTCATCTCAAACAAGAAGGGCTAGGAAGGCGAGTTGACAGTCACCCCTGGACCAGCCTGAATGATACCTGGTTCTCCCTGAAGTTTGTCTCAGCATCGCCTGGGTTACCTCACAGTGAACAACTGAACGTGAGTAAAAACCCTGAAAGACATTTCTGGACTGTGTGTGAGTTCTTCTGCGACCTGTGGTTCTACGCACTTACACTCGAGCCCCTGGGGCCAGCCTCACTTTTGGGAGGTCACACCATCTAACTGCAAATACCATCAGCCCCAGAAGCTCACTAAACTGCAGTGGTGTTCACCCCTCATCCTGACTGCAAAACCGAGACTGGTGGCACGACTCCTATACAGTACAAGTGAACCTGACTTACCTGTTGCCAGAAGATTCCCAACACGTGAAGACCCTGTGGTGTCCCTGAAGGTGGAGAGAAATCCCTGAAGTCCTTGAGGTGACCGCTACAGGTGAGGGGCTTCATATCTGGCGTCAGGAACAGGATAAGGACTAGACCTGTTAAGACAGGTGACCGTGCGCCTTGGCGGTCCGATTGAAAAGTTTGAAACGCAGCCATAGTGCCATCGCAGAAAGCGCGCCAAAGAAACAACAGCAGCCCGCGCAAAAAATAAGTAACCGCCCATGAAGAGGCGTGGCTACCCCGAGACCCCTGGAACGCTCTAACCGAGTGCACAGAGAAGAGTCCTATGGGAGGAGAAAGAGAGAAAATGAAACTTAGGCTGCAGCGTGACCAGAACCTGGTGAGCCGCGACGGAGAAAGGATGGCGTCTGCAAGCAGTGAGCCAGAACCAGGTACTGCCGACTGATGGGACTGGGAGCTCGCCGAGTTCTGTAACTGAGTGCAAGCACGGATCCTCCAGCAAGTGATGGAGTGGCGCTCGGAGCTGTGGGAGATGGCTGTGGCGATCCGGGCCCACGAGAGGTGGGCCGCGCAACTAGTGCCGTGCCGAGAAGTGACCACCCAGACCCCCTTGCTGTTGCCCTTGGGTGAGTCCCACGATGCTCCTGCTCGATCGGGTGTGCTGACCCCGCCGGCGCTGTCCCCTGAGACCGATGTGATGCCTGCAGCAGCAACACAGCGCCCGGCCAGACCAGACAAGGCCGCAACGCCTTCTACTCCTACCTGCAGACCAAAAGCGGTCACAGCGCCCTAGTCGCTGACTGGGGATGCCGCCTCTACATTCCTGCCAGAAGTGGCCGAAGAAATGGCTCAACTAAAGAAAGATTTCAAGGCTCAGTTCCCAGCCCACCTGGTGGACATGTACTTGGTCCTCAGGCTGCTGTCCAGACCCGGAGTGGTCCCAGCAACCTCTGTGTTAAAAAAAGAGTCCACCACCCTGGCCAGCTGATGAGACCTCATCCCCGGAGCTGCTGCCAGTGCAACCAGAGGAAGAACTAAAAGCCTTTATGCCCAGCATACTTGTGACCTGGGAGCCCGCAGAGGACCAGGTAATGGTGATGCGGAGACCAGCCCGCGGAGCACGGCGCCGCGTGAGGACAAGACATCCCCCGATGCAACCCCCCCTTGAGAAGGAGTTGGTGGAGGCCCGAGATCTGGAAGAAAAACAATCCCTGCGACGAGCCAAGCACCAGGCCAGATGTACTATCCACCGTGGTGTCTTAGAGAGGTTCAACCTACGTATCGGCTACGGCTTTATTGTGGAGGCTGGGGTCAAAGAGGGCATATTTGTGTCCAGAAGGGATGTCCAGTCCCACCTGCTGAGAGGACACCCTGGTCGCGACTTGTATATGGGAGACATCGTAGAATACACCAGGCACATGGGTGAAAGATGCTGGTATGCCTTAGACGTTGTGCAGTGCCCCAAGCATACAGCGGCAAGCCCAAGCTACGTCCCTACAGCTCCCACCAGGTCCCCAGAGTTACTGCCACCAGGGGACGCTCAAGGTGCCAATGAAAATGAAGCTCAAAGTGAAGCATCAGATGACAACACAAGTACAGTTCCAAATGACAACGCAAGTACAGTGCCAGATGACAACGCAAGTACAGTTCCAGATGACAACGCAAGTACAGTGCAAGACACCACTTTCCCAGAGCAGAGCACCACAGTGCCAAGCACCAGTGAGAGAAGGAAGTCCGTTTAAGTCTGCAATGTTAGTTACCAGTTGAAGCAACGTTAAAGTTCAAAAATGCGCCCACAAGTAATTTTGTGAGAATCTCTAAGTTTTTGCTCCCTGCACCTGGTTTTGTGCACTTTGAAAACACAGACCATAAGGCTATGAACTGGCTATAGCCACAAACTCCCGCAGTGTAAAAAGTTACCCCAGAGGTACCAACTCAGAGCACGCCTGTTGAGGGGCCTTGCTCTGCACCACCAGGAAGCACGCCTGTGATGAGCCTGCTGTCCAAAAGCCAAGAGCATGCCTGTTTATGGGGCCTGGCTCGCCTACGACAAGGGAGCACACCTGTTTATGGGGCCTGGCTCTCCACCATGCGGAAGCGGGTATGCCTGTTTATGGGGCCTACCTTTAACCACCATCCCCAGGAGAGGAAGATTGGAGGAAAGGCTGGGATAGAGCTGGCCCAGACCTGGTTGCCAAATGGACCGGTGACCTGCCTCCTGAGAGGTTTTTGGGTGGGTTGCGGACTTGTGGGTGGAGGGTGGTGAAGAATGGTACCTGGTATAATGTTTTATAATGTTTTATGATGTTTTTATGTAAACTGTTGTATTAAAAGAACATTTTCTTGTCTTTACAGCCCGAGACGTGCTGTCTGTTGATAAGTAAGGGGGAATGTGGCGCCCCTGACCTGGACAGGCACCACTTAGTACTGCACCCACGCTGGGTGAGTGCAAACAGGTAATCGCAAAGGCTGAATAGGGTGTGGACACACAGACACATAGTGACCAGGTCTCACACACATCTTAGAGGGGACCCCTGGGCAGACCCAGGAGGGGGCGTGGCCTCCACATCTCAGCTAGTGGTGGGTGGAGAAGCTGGTTGCTATGTTGCAGTGGCAGGCACAGAGGGGAGGGAGTAGTGAACCAGTCTGAAGTGAGGAAGCGCTGTGTCCAGTCGCAGGAGGACGTGCGCTGTGTCACTAGTCAGACCCTGCACGTGTAGTGGCTGTCGGCAGGGGAGTTCGGTTGCCACACAGTCAGCCTGAAAGACACCTCAGGAAGGAGCGAGGTGATTGAGAACGGGGACTCCTGGTAGACCAGGCCCGCACAGGGAAACAGGTCCCTAGAGCAGAAATCCACTTACTCAGTCTGCTAAACCTGCTGGTGAGGGTGCTGGATGTGCCTCACCAACCAACACAGAGTCCGCAGCATCAGCAGTAACGAGGGGGCCCATAAGTGAGATAGGGCAAAAAGCCATCTTTACTTGGTCCACGCTGCCAGCAAACGGGCCAGAAAGGGGAGAAAAGGCAGTTGCGACTTCCCTGGGTGATTTCCGCAATACTTCATGTCAGGGGTCATCTCAAACAAGAAGGGCTAGGAAGGCAAGTTTACAGTCACCCCTGAGCCAGCCTGAAGCATACCTGGTTCTCCCTGAAGTTTGTCTCAGCATCGCCCGGGTTACCTCACAATGAACAACTGAACGTGAGTAAAACCCTGAAAGACATTTCTGGACTGTGTGTGAGTTCTTCTGCGACCTGTGGTTCTATGCACTTACACTCGAGCCCCTGGGGCCAGCCTCACTCTCGGGAGGCCACACCATCAAACTGCAAATACCCTCAGCCCCAGAAGCTCACTAAACTGCAGTGGCGTTCACCCCTCATCCTGACCGCAAAACCGAGAGTGGTGTCACGACTCCTATACAAGTGAACCTGACTTACCTGTTGCCAGAAGATTCCCAACACGTGAAGACCCTGTGGCGTCCCTGGAGGTGGAGAGAAGTCCTGAGGCGACCGCTACAGGTGAGAGCTTCACATAATAATCACAGGACAGGGAGGGTTTAAACATTCAAGTATTTAATCTCTATTGGAAATAAAGAATCTTTCCCATATTGATATCAGAGAGAAAAAGTGACCTTCATACACAACACAATCCACTATACCACAATACCAAGACCAATAATACCACATACAAGGGGGAAATACCGCCACACCATGACCAGACAACATATTACCACCACATAGTGACCGAATACAACCACATACAAAGGAAGAAATAGTTCAACACTATCACTAGACCACATAGTGACCGAATAATACCACATGCAAGGGAGAAATACCGCCACACTGTGACTAAACCACATGGTGACCAAATAATACCACATTCAAAAGAGAAATCCTACCATATCATGAGCAGACCACATATTAACACATTACACACATTAACATTAAATTAAAATTAAAAGCATCCATATAGTCTTAGGTGATTTCCCAGAAGATTGGCCTATGCACAATGGAGCAGTGATTGTCCCTGTAATAACCTTCCCACAGCCAGTGGAAGAACCAGAACAGGAAAGGCTTTCTGACACTGCGCGAATTCCCACACTGAGAATAGCACCCATACCTTTGCCACGAACACGTAGGCTCTTACCATCAACACCCGCCACCAGTAGTGAGGAACTTGTAGCAGACATTGCCACACCACAGGGGCTAGAAGGGAGTCCAGAGTTGAGGAGATTAACCCGTATCAATTTTGGTCAGCCTCCACTTAGATTCCGAGAGTAGTGGTAGCTGAACCAGGCTACCCCAGCAGTTATTACAGTTGTTAATGTTGAAATGTTATAATAGATGTTATATTGCTGCTAATCATTTAAAAATGTTTCAAACTTGTTGAATTATTCCGGGAAAGTAACCTGATTTTCCACCAGTTAATAATGTTATTAATACTGGACCATGGCTGCAGGACTGGCAGCAGCCAGCACAAACTTGTGCTTTTTGTAAATAGTTGCACCTAGTGTGCCATCAGGATATTAATCCCGCCACCACGGAGAGGAAGGTTGGAGGAAAGGTGTGGGATAGAGAAGGCTCAGGCCTGGTCACCAATGGGACCAGTGACCTGCCTCATCAAGGGGTTTTGGGGAACCAGGACCTTTTTGGGTGGTGGGTTGATAAGGATGGGGTATTGCAACGTTTAAGTGAATTGAATCCCCTGCGTGGGAAGACTACTTATGTAACCTTACTTTTCAGTTTCCAGTTTAATAAAAATCTTGCCTGCTTGGTAGCTCGTGGACGAGCTACGTTTAACCAAGGGGGAATGTAGCGCCCCTGCAGGTTTCAGGGTGCTACAGGGAACTGCATCCTCTCCTAGTTCTCAAAGTTCGTAACGTTATAAGAAATGTGCCTCCCCTGCGTGGGAAGAATATTTAACATGTTACCTTTTACTTGCCGGTTAAATAAAACTCTGTGTGCGTTGTAGCTCGCGCATGAGCTATGTTTAACCAAGGGGGAATGTGGCGCCCTTGAATACGTCAGGGTGCTACAGGGAACTGCATCCTTACCCAAGGAGCAGGACCTACCTCCCCATGGTTCCAGGTACCCGGGAAACCAGTGTCACTCCCATCTGCACCACAAAACCCAATCACCTCACATCAGTCACTGCCAGACACACCAGGGGGGTTGGACTAGCTGGAAAATTGGCCAGCCACTTGGGAACTGTGGAGACTGAAAAGGGAGAGTGAAGAAGTGAGCTCAAGCGAGTGAGGAGCTGGGAGAGTTAGCTCCTGGGGAGCTAAGAAAAACTGATTGGGTCGCAAGCAGTGATCCGGGTCCAGAGGAGTCGGGGACCAGTTGCAGGGACGTTGGACAGGGGTGTGACAGACGTAGTCTTGGAGAGATTGTCAGCACCAGAAGGGCCCAACAGAACTGACCAGTACCGAGCACGACGGGGTACAGGACCCTAGATAAGGAGCCGATTCAACATCCTGACAATTCACCTGAAAGGGAGAGGATGTTCAAGGACTTCCCTAAACGATCAGAGACTGAGGGCATCAGCACAACGAGGGGGAAAGGCTTTTTCCAGACACAGCAACCCACTGAGGTCCCAAGTGCCATACCTTAGGAGCAAGGCTACACTACATATAGTGAGCAGGGCCCCCCAACAGCTTCAAGCCACGGGGACCATCAACGGATAACAAATTGTGCATGGAGGCAGGCTCCGAATCACTAAGTGACACCGGTGAGACTGGATACTTGGATGGGCTCCCGACAGCGGCAGCTGTACTCAGAGACTTTAATTTACCTACGGTGTGTGTCTCCTTTCTCCACCTCATCCAACACCATGACTACCCGCAGTGAGTACCCGGTCCCTGCACCCTGTCCTCCCAATCCTACCAACCCCCTGAGCCCGGGGCCTTCCCTACCTGCGGAGGGACTGACACCTTGTTTCTTCACAGAATCTGCCCCGGTCCTCTCTCCAGCAGCGGCGGTACTCCTATTACCACAACCCGCAGGTGGCGTCATGAACTTTTCCCCTGTAAATAACCCCTTTTACAGATCAGAGTGTCCGCCATGCTGGGTCCGGACCCCTCGAGCCACGACGATCCCAGATCCGAGCAGCCCGATTAACACCGGGGTGGCACATATATATGCCAAGCCTCTCCTGTGATGTATGTCCCCAGCCACTCTTGTGATGTATATATGCCCCAAGTGTCTTCTATATGATGTATATAATTTACCAATCTTATTATACAAAGAGTTGACTGCACTCCAGACTGAGACAAGACTGGAAATAGAGTTGTGAGAAGCAACATGATCAATATCTCCTAACATCACAGCTGCATCAAAATGATGCAGATCCAGCCACCACAGTACGGGTGCGTTAATTGTTTGAACAAATATAGCAGGGTCATTTTCAAGTTGATAATTTTGTGTGGCCCTGAAGGTTGGTATAAATTTCCAAATGGCCCCCAGCAGAAAAAAAAAATCCCCACCCCTGGTATAATGAGTCATGTAACTAAATCCTAGCAGAAAGGCATGGAACTAAACCTTTCAGACTTTTTACAATTACACACAAAGCTATGTGTGAATCATTTACAAAGTATAAAAATCGCTGATAATGGAGGCACTTACCAAAGCCCACCTATTTGGTCAGCAGTGGTTTCAACAGGAATAGGCTTAATCAGAAACTTTCCCTCATCGGTTTGCTAGGTTACTGTATAGTCTGCTAAAAACAAAGAGGAAAATAATATGAACATATATCCTCCTGTAACTAAATAAAAGCATAAGCATATAAATGAATATATATATAGGGTAATTAGTAAACACTATATTTGAACAAAAAAGCGTAAAGTCATCCCACTGCGACAAGGTGTAGCCAATCAGGACAGTACCTACACTCTCTAATATTAAAACCTCATGTAACACCCCAGCAGCGGTCGAACAGCTCGGATCCAGACGTCCCTACTCGTGGCTCGAGGGTCTCTGGACCCGGGGGTTAAAGGGTCACACCCAAATGAAGAAGGGGGGGTATTTACAGGGGAGATATATAGTTTGTGACGCCACCCGTGGTGTGCGGTAATAGGGAGTAACGCCGCTGCCGCTGGGAATACCCGGGGTGATGGAGTGGGGCAGCTAGATGACGTTACCCTCCACGGGCAGGGAAAGGTTCCGAGACCCCGAATGGCGGTATGGGGTGCAGGAGGAGCGCAGGCTTGCTGGTTGCATGGGTTAATTAGGTACTCAGCAAGAAACCAGACGCTGACAACATAGTAAACCAAGTCTCTGGGTGCCACTGCCCTCTTGGGGAGCTCGTCCGGGTCCCGTCCCCTGCATTACTGCCTGGTGGTCTGTGGCCTGCCTCCTGGCACCATATTTTAGAGTGTTCAGTTGGCCCGTCAGCTTGGAGCTTTCCGGGCCTCGCTCCCTACTAAGAGTAGCAGAGGAGCTTGCTCTCAGGAGCTCACGCTTGGGATTTCAGTGGGCTGCTTTGTTTGGAAAGCCCTATCCCCCTCGTTGTGCTAGTTCCCCCGATCTCTGAGCTTCATGGGAACAGTCCATACAGACCCTGTCCTCTGCAGTTTAATTGCCGGTCCCAGCCTGACTATTGAACTGTGGCTGCTGGCTATCCTTCAAGACTAGCCAAGCACCTAGTCCCAATCTCCTGCAACCGGGTCTCCGACTCCTCCTGGTCCAGACCACCATCTGCGACCTAGTCTGCTTTTCCCCTGGGACCTCCAACTCCCAGCTTCCTCCGAGCTCCTCACAGCTCGAGGGCTACCACCGAACTCTTTCTCACTTTGCTCCCCTGGAGCTGACTGCTCTCTCCGCTCCCCTGGAGCTAACTCACTTGTCACCTCCCACCTCCCTGCCTGACCCCTAGTTGGGCGGCCTTATTCCAGCTTAGCAGTCCACTGGTGTGCCTGACAGGGTGTGGTGCGAGGTATAACTAGGATTTGTGGATGCTGGTGGAGGCAGTACCGCAAGAGGGGGATCCAGAACCATGGGGGGTTGAGCCCTGCACGGGGAGAGAAAGATTGTGCAGAACCCTGTGATGACCTGACTAGTCCAGGGCATCACATTACCCCTTGGTTAAAAGTAGCTCATCCCCCGAGCTACAGGACATCCAGAGGTTTGTTTTGTTACCTGAAAAGAGAAAGATAACAAGTTTAATGAACAATTTCTCTTCCCTCACAGGGAGGCACATTACTTAAATGTTACATTGAAAACTCTTAAGTGGGCTTTAAACTCTAGCAATGTCGATGGAGAACGCACCCGCTCCTGTCAGTTGTGCGTCATGGGCAAATCGCTGCCCGTGGCGCACAACATCACTTACACCTGTCACACATACTTACCTGCCTAGCAACGTCGCTCTGGCTGGCAAACCGCTTCCTTTCTAAGGGGGCGGTTTGTTCGGCGTCACAGCGGCGTCACTAAGCGGCCGCCGAATAGAAGCGGAGGGGTGGAGATGAGCGGGCCGAACATCCCACCCACCTCCTTCCTTCCTCATTGCGGGCGGCCACACGTACGGTGATGTTCCTCATTCCTGCGGTGTCACACGTAGCGATGTGTGCTGCTGCAGGAACGATGAACAATCTGCGTTCTGCAACAGCAACGATAATCGGGATTAGAACGACCTGTCAACGTTCAGCGATTAGGTGAGTAATTTTGATCATTAACGGTCGTTCGTGCGTTTCACACGCAACAACGTTGCTAACGAGGCCGGATGTGCATCACGAATTCCGTGACCCCATCGACATCTTGTTAGCGATGTCGTTGCATGTAAAGCCCGCTTTAGAGTTAATTTTTTTTAAAGAACCCTGGGAATGCTACCGCTTGTAGCAGTAGTCGGTGGCTCAGCCTACTCCACTGCAGCACCTTCCTTCGACAGTCAATTCCCAATGTCCCTCTCCCTTCAACCCGCCACCTAGACAACCTGACTTGCACCACTTCCTACTTGGTTCCGTGACAGGGTTGAAGTCCTGGAGGCATAAAAGATGACTCTGGTGGGCGCACTGTGCGCAACTATATACAATAGCACAAGTTCGTGCTGGCCGCTGCCAGTCCCGCAGCCATGGTCCATGTTTAACTTTAGATATTTGGCAGTACATCAGGTGACTTTCCTGGATATTCACATTTTCATTTTTCAAAACATTAGCAGCATTTTCAAAGCTTTACTTATTACTTTTCAGGAAAATAACAAACTAAGAAAACCAAAAAAAGAAAACACAGAATTAACACTTTAGGTAGCTGGGTACCGCTACCATTAATGCTTGTAATCCACGGCGGAAGCTGGCATGACCTTTTCATCAATCATGACAAGCCTTTTCACATCCAGGGCATACCAGCCCCGCTCTCCACAATGCCGGGTGTAAGAACCCCCCTCTTCCGGTTCCAGGTTACTGCCCGGGTGCCCCCTCAGGAGATGCTCCTCTACAGCTCTCCGGGACACAAACACCCCAGCCGTGAGGCCCGCTTCCCTGATGAACCCCCATCCTTGGTCGGGGTCGAAGCGCCTCATATGACCCTGTTGCTGAGGTCCTGACTTAGAAGGTGGCACTCCTCAGATGCTCTTTCTCTTTTTTGGTGCTGGCAGAAATCTCCCGTCGTCGCTGTTCTCTGTTAGTCATCTCCATGTGCAGCTTTTGCAGTTGTTGCTCTCTTTCCCAGTAAGGGGCGTCGGCGTCCGGCCTCGCCTGCCTCTCTGGTACCTCTCGTAGGTGGACTCCTGCGGCCCCAGCAGCCGCTGGGATGCCGCGTGGCAGCGGAGCTGGCATCTTCACAGGCTCCGCCTCCACTATGGTGGATAAAGAAACTGACTGCTCCGCAGCCGGTGGTGCAGAGTCCGGGTGCTCCGTATCGGGGTACGGGCCCGGTAATGCGGTCGGGTCTGGTCGGGCCAGTGCTGGGATAACCGTTGTCGTGGCCTGGTCAGATGGTAGGTTCAGGGGCTCTGCAATCTGCTTCTTACAAACGGGGACTGGAGGTTCCGCTGCTGGTGTTGAGGTTGGCAGCTCGGCATCCGCCGAGGATGAGGGCGACGGTGGCGGAATGCTTGCAGCGGGCGGGGGCAGACCGGATCTCCCAGCCATATAGGCCGGGTCAACCGGGACTGGGTAGCTGCTTACCCTCTCCTCACGTGGGACTTCTATCTCACGGGCTTGCACCGCCATTGCCAGGTTCCTCATCTCTTGCCTCCAATGATCCAAAATGAAGAGGAATTGCGTACGCATCCTCCAGCAGAGTTGCTCGGTCTCCTGTTCTATCAAGGCCGTGGTCCCAGGAGCAGCGCGCTCTCTTGCCTCTGCGGTGCCCAGGAACTTTATCACAGAGTCCTGGCATCCCTGCTTCACTTCCGTTGCTACATCCTGTCATGCCCCTTTGGTTTTTACCAGCCACTCACTTTCGCGCTGGGGCACTCTGGGAACTTCCGGTTCTGGCCACACTCTCAGGACGATGGGCGGGGCTTTGGCTTCGTGCGCTTTTGGTCTGGAAGATGGCGTTTTGTTGCCAAAGATGGCGGAAACTGACGGGAACGGGATTTTGACACCGCAGCTTGGATTCTAAGGCACACGTCACCCAGGTTAGTGGCTCCTGCCCGAATCCTGTTTGTGACGCCAATGTTTTTCGCGATTGTAACACCCCAGCAGCGGTCGAACCGCTCTGATCCGGACGTCGCTACTCATGGCTCGAGGGTCTCTGGACCCGGGGGGTTAAAGGGTCACACCTGAATGAAGAAGGGGGGGTATTTACAGGGGAGATATATAGTTAGTGATGCCACCCGTGGTGTGCGGTAATAGGGAGTACCGCCTCTGCCGTTGGGAATAACCGGGGTGATGGAGTGGGGCAGCAAGATGATGTTACCCTCCACGGGCAGGGAAAGGCCCCGGGACCCCGAATGGTGGTATGGGGTGCAGGAGGAGCGCAGGCTTGCTGGTTGCATGGGTTAATCAGGTACTCAGCAAGAAACCAGACGCTGACAACATAGTAAACCAAGTCTCTGGTTGCCGCTGCCCTCTTGGGGAGCTCGTCTGGGTCCCGTCCCCTGCAGCACTGCCTGGTGGCCTGCCTCCTGGCACCGTATTTTAGAGTGTTCAGTTGGCCCGTCGGCTTGGAGCTTTCTGGGCCCCGCTCCCTACTAAGAGTAGCAGAGGAGCTTGCTCTCAGGAGCTCACGCTTGGCATTTCAGAGGGCTGCTTTTCTTGGAAAGCCCTATCCCCCTCGTTGCGCTAGTGCCCCCGATCTCTGAGCTTCGTGGGAACAGTCCATATAGGTCCTGTCCACCGCAGGATAATTGCCGGGTTGCTTGAAGCTTCTCCCCGACCTAGGGTCCATGTACCCCGACGTGCCTTCAGTCTCAGCCCAGCTATCCTCCAAGACTAGCCAAGCACCCAGTCCCAATCTCCCGTAACCGAGTCTCCAACTCCTCCTGGTCCAGACCACCATCTGCGACCTAGTCTGCTTTTCCCCTGGGACCTCCAACTCCCAGGTTCCTCCGAGCTCCTCACAGCTCGAGAGCTACCACCGAACTCCCTCTCACTTTGCTCCCTTGGAGCCGACTGCTCTCTTCGCTCCCCTGGAGCTAACTCACTTGTTACCTCCCACCTCTCTGCCTGACCCCTAGATGGGCGGCCTTATTCCAGCTTAGCAGCCTACTGGTGTGCCTGACAGGGTGTGGTGCGAGGTGTAACTAGGATTTGTGGATGCTGGTGGAGGCAGTACCGCAAGATGGGGATCCAGAACCATGGAGGGTTGAGCCCTGCACGGGGAGAGAAAGATTGTGCAGAACCCTGTGACGACCTGACTAGTCCAGGGCATCATATTCTCCCTTGGTTAAAATTAGCTTGTCCCTCGAGCTACAGGACATCCAGAGGTTTATTTTGTTAGCTGAAAAGAGAAAGATAACAAGTTTAATGAACAATTTCTCTTCCCTCACAGTGGAGGCACATTACTTAAACGTTACATTGAAAGCTCTTTAGAGTTCTTTTTTTTTTTTTTTAAGAACCCTGGGAACGCTAGCGGTAATCGGTGGCTCAGCCTACTCCACTGCAGCACCTTCCTTCGACAGTCCATTCCCACCATGTGTCAAAAGACATTAATCTGAATAAGGGCAGAGAGTGGATAGGTCCCAACTGGACACACAGCCATGGGAAGAACTATATGAAATGCCCAGCTCACTAAGGGTAAGTTCACACAGTGCGTTTTTCGCTGCATTTTTGCGCAGTTTTCGGGTGCGTTTTTGCTCAGAAAACTGCATGACTTTGTTTCCCCAGCAAAGTCTATGAGTTTTCATTTTTGCTGTCTGCACACAGCGTTTTTTTTCAGCTGCGTTTTTGTGGTGCCACAAAAACGCAGCATGTCAATTATTCCCGCGTTTTTCACTGCACTTTTCATCCATTGAGTGCAATGGGATGTTGAAAGACGCAATGAGAAACGCAAATAGCTGCGTTTTGGTGCGTTTTGGTGCGTTTCTAAGACCAAAAACGCAGCTATAAACGCAGGAGGTGGGTAGTAAAGGGACATGTACAGGAAGAGGATTCCTTCTGTCAGTAAACACAGAAGCGTGAATCCTCCCGGTACCGTCACTGCCGCTTCCACCTCCCGTCCTGGGCATGTATGCTGCCGTGCGGCGCCATGTTCGGGCGGGAGGTGGAAGCAGCTGCGAAAACAAAAGTTAACAGTAGAAAAAAAAAAAAGTTATACTCACCTGTCTGCAGCCTCCTGGTGCCATGCCCGCTCCCAGCTCCTCTCACGGTATCGCCGCTCCGGGTGTGTGCAGTCTCCCCGGGCAGTACGATAGATGCAGGACCTGGCGATAGATCACCTGATGCAGTCACCTGACGCATCAGGTGATCGTAAGTCTCGGGCTGACGCCAGCGGCCGGCCAGCTTCACCTATCAGCAGATGCGTCAGGAGACTTCATCCCTGATTACCGGCAGCTCCTGCAGCGATCGGACGGGATCTGACTCCGCTGCAGGAGCTGCCGGTAATCAGCACATAAGTGAGTATTTATTTATTTATTTTTTTGCACCGATGCATCTGCTGATTGTATAATCGGCTTTTATACAATCAGCTGATGTGTGATGTGCTTCAGCCCCTAGAACCTGACACATCATCTGATCGCTTTGCCTTCCAGCAAACCGATCAGATGATATTGGATCCGGATTGGACGGCGCGGGACCCTTGACCCAGGATTACTGCAGAGGGGGGTTCTTTATTTCAATAAAGATGGAGTCACTAATTGTGTTGTGTTTTATTTCTAATAAAAATATTTTTCTGTGTGTTGTGTTTTTTTTTTATCTTTACTAGAAATTCATCATGGCCATGTCTAATATTGGCGTGACACCATGAATTTCGGGCTTAGGGCCAGCTATACAACTATCCCTAACCCCATTATTACCCAGCGAGCCACCCGGCATCAGGGCAGCTGGAAGAGTTGAATACAGCGCCAGAAGATGGCGCTTCTATGAAAGCGCCATTTTCTGGGGTGGCTGCGGGACTGCAATTCACAGCGGGGGTGCCCAGAAAGCATGGGCACCCTGCACTGTGGATTCCAATCCCCAGCTGCCTAGTTGTACCCGGCTGGACTCAAAAATTGGGCGAAGCTCATGTCATTTTTTTTTTTAAATTATTTCATGAAATTCATGAAATAATTAAAAAAAAAAAAGGGCTTCCCTATATTTTTGGTTCCCAGCCGGGTACAAATAGGCAGCTGGGGGTTGGGGGCAGCCCGTACCTGCCTGCTGTACCCGGCTAGCATACAAAAATATGCTAGCCGGGTACAGCTAGCTTGTTTGGGGGGGCAAAGAAATCCTGCATACAGTCCTGGAAGGAGGATGCTGAGCCTTGTAGTTCGACAGCTGCTGTCTGCTCTCCTGCATACACTATTGGATGGAGGATGCTGAGCCTTTTAGTTCGACAGCTGCTGTCTGCTCTCCTGCATACACTATTGGATGGAGGATGCTGAGCCTTGTAGGTCTGCTCCCCCTGACTCTCCCTCAAGCATACAGCAAAGCAGCAAAAAAACGCACCAAATCGCGGCAAAACGCGTGCGTTTTTTGCCGCGGGTGCGTTTTTGTGCATTTTTGCCGCAAAAAACGCACAAAAACGCAGCGTCAAAAAAACGCAGTGTGTGAACCTAGCCTAAGAAGGGGGTCGCACCCTATTTGTACTAAGTACAAAAGTAAACAAAAAAGTGAGCCGGAGTATGAGTTGGTTTACATGTAGCTTATAAGCTCATGTTCACATTAGCCATGAGGAATAAAAAAACAAAGAAGAAAATGAGTAGACTGACATATAGCTACCATAAACATTTTTATTACTTGATCATTTTCAGCTTCTCTCACTATAACATGTGCCTTTTAGCAAACTATACAGTGCACAGAAGAGACCTGTCCTGTGCCCTGCATATATCACAGGATTTCTTGTAGCATCTTATTTTTTGTAGCTAATACTGGAATCCATTATTTACAGTCAGTCGCAGTTTTTTTTTCTTACACACGGACATTCCTTGTCCTAGGTAACCCACTGAGTCCATGAGCCAAATAATATTCACAGCGAAGCAAAATGTTATCCAGCATCTTCAAATCGAACAGGTTACTAAAATGAATCCCCCTATGCCCCCATCTATCCACCATATAGGGAAATCCCTATAGAGTCACTATGTGGATTTGTGAAGCATTACCCTCCAATACACTTTTCCATTTGGAGACTCTGGTGAATGTTTGTCTTCTCTTTCCACTTTCATACATTACTTAAAGGGGTTGTCCGACATAAAAAATTTTGAGTTTAAGCTAATCTGTGCTGTACTGTCATATAAAACACCCCTACATTGTTATTTTTTGTTTTCTAACTTTTGTTCCTCTTGAATTATCCCTTTATTCTCTGCAGCCCTCTGTTTACATTCAGCTCCAGCAAACTGACCACTTCCTGTGCCAAACCTCCCAGTCAGAGCTGGCAGCGCCCGGCCTCAGTGTCCAGCCCCTCCCCAGTGTCCAGCCTCGCCACCTGCCCGCCCCCTGCACACACATTCTGTCGCGGGCGGAGGAGAGGACGCTGAGCTCACCACGCTCGGGTCTGGCGCTGCTGCTGCTGCTCGGTGGCTCGAGCGGTGGGCCGGATCCGGGGACTCGAGCGGCGCTCCTCGCCCGTGAGTGAAAGGGGATGATTTCTAGGTTTGGGTATGTTGTCTGTGACGCCACCCACGGTTTGTGGTGATAATGGGACACCACCGCTGCTCTGGACGGGGATCCCGGGAGCGATGACAGGGAGCAGCTGAGGTGTTTCTCTCCCCTCTGTGGGTAGGGGGGGTTTGGTGGGCCCGGTGATAGCGACTGGCAGGAGTTGGGGAGGTGCAGGGTCACGGGGCGGCAGCGCAGTGCCAGGCGGCACGGTGGTACTCACTCAGCCAGTAACGTACACGGAGTCTCTGGTAAAACAAATGGCTGGATGGACGGGTCCCACAGACGGCTGCGGTGGTCGCTCCCGGTAGGTTGGTGGTAACTGTCTCTCCCTGCACCTTGGATGTGTTTTCGGCCCCCGATGGCTTCCCACCGGTGACCCGCTCCCCAGTGGTGTAGTTGCCAGAGGAGCCCCTTTTGCCCGCAGGCGCTAGCCCTGGGAACTCTAGCTGTGGCGGTAGCTGTATTTCCCTTCACGGTCGAGCGGTTGCCTTCAGTCGGGTCTTTGCTGCTGGGAAACCCTGGAGGTTCCCGTCGCTGATGGATTTGACCGGTTTAACGGCGACTCCAAGCCTGGTCGGGGTCCGTAGGCCCTGCCGAATGGTGCTGGCTTCTCTTCGCTCCCCGGTCCGGTACTGGCGGGCCACCGCCCGACCCCGGTCCTTACGGTTGTGCGTCAATCGGCCTTGCCTGCAGACGGTCACCACCATCTGCCAACCTTGTTGTAGGTGCCCGGGCCATGTACCCGGACACGGTCAGTCTGCTCCTCCACTACCACTTCCCTCCTTCCACTTTACTTTCCCTTCCAGTTCTCTTTCTTTTTCCCGCCTCCAGGACTGTGAACTCCTCGGTGGGTGTAGTCAACCGCCTGGCTCCACCCCACCTGGTGTGGACATCAGCCCCTGGAGGGAGGCAACAAGGATTTGTGTGTGACTCTGATGTTCCTAACCGGGGTGTCGGGTGAGTTGTTGCTGTACCTGTGACGTTCTGGCTTGTCCAGGGCGCCACAATTCCCTGTCAGTATATTCTGCCCCATCACTGACCTGTATCACTACAGCATTGCAAATAACAGCCCCACATCGGGCTCTGCACCACATACACACATCGGGCTCTGCACCGCATACACACATCAGGCTCTGCACCGCATACACACATCAGGCTCTGCACCGCATACACACATCAGGCTCTGCACCGCATACACACATCAGGCTCTGCACCGCATACACACATCAGGCTCTGCACCGCATACAAACATCAGGCTCTGCACCGCATACAAACATCAGGCTCTGCACACACACACGGCGCTCTGTACCTACCCCCCCTACCCCCATAGGGAACACATGTAGGGAGTACATACTCACCCGTCCTCGGTCCCTGCCGCTCCTGCACGTTCGCGCGCTGTCTGTGCTCTGGACATATCAGCACAGTAGTGACGTCACCGCTGTGCTGAAGAGAGCACAGACAGCGGGACAGTGATGAGAAGCAGTGCAACGCTCCTTCTCATCAGCGCTTTCAAATATACCGGCATCTGTGATCTGTGATCTGTGATGCCGGTACATTTGAATGTGCGATCCTGAGCAGGGGGTCCGGTGCTGGCGGTGACATCATGGCAGCCGCCGCCAGGCCTCGCCTCCAGGTCACGGACCCCACAGAAGTGCAGGGGGAGGTTGTGGGCAGAGTACGGGTTGCGGGGGAATGTGTGGGAGGGTGCAGGGAAGGGGGGGCGGGGACTCCACGCACTGTACCCGCCCAGCAGGGAGGCGACATGCTGTTTCCAGATTTGCATGTCAACATGGCCCTGCCCATGTTGACATGAAATGACCGGAAGCAGCAAAATCGCGGCAGGAGCGGTCACATGACCGCTCTGAGCCGGGGGGAGAGGGGCTGACAGCAGGGCAGGTAAGTGGTCTCTATCTACTTACCTGCCCCAACGTAGCCCAATAGGGTAATAATGAAAAAACTCAAAATAAGCCGGATAACCCCTTTAATTATCAAGTAATGATCGGCCTCCAGTATCTGTACTGGATGTGGACACTCATTCTGTGGGGACAGAGGCCTAGAAAAACCTCACTATGGTTTCCAAATTAGTTTTACATGTTGGATAAACCCTTTACTAGCCCTGTATATTCTGACAATACTGCTTTATAAGTAAATCATGCTTTTTTTTTTACATGTATTTATATTGAGGTCCTTCCTGTACTATCATCAGATATAGAGGCCTGAAGAGTAATTATATATAGCCTAAGATAATGACACTGACACTGAGGGTACAGGATACTGACGCTGACGGTACAGCATATTGACTCTGACACTGGGGATACAGGATACTGGCACTGGGGGTGCAGGATAATGACACTGGCACTTGGGGTACAGGGTAATGACACTGACACTGGGGGTACAAGTTAATGACACTGGGGGACAGGATAATGACACTGGGGGTACAGGTTAATGACACTGACGCTGGGGGTACAGGATAATGACACTGACACTGGGGGTACAGGATAATGACACTGACACTGGGGGTACAGGGTACTGATAGTGGGGGTACAGGATACTGACACTGGGGGTACAGGATAATGACACTGGGAGTACAGGATACTTCCATTGACACTAGGTGGGAACAGGATAATGACACTGGGGGTACAGGATACTGATATTCACATTAGGTGGGAACAGGATACTGACACTGGGGGTACAGGATACTGACACTGGGGGTATAGGATACTGACACTGGGGGTACAGGATACTGACACTGGGGGTACAGGATACTGACACTGGGGGTACAGGATAATGACACTGGGGGTACAGGATAATGACATTGACACTAGGTGGGAACAGGATAATGACACTGGGGGTACAGGATACTGACATTGACACTAGGTGGGAACAGGATAATGACACTGGGGGTACAGGATACTGACACTGACACTGGGGATACAGGATACTGACACTGGGGGTATAGGATACTGACACTAACACTGGGGGTACAAGCTAATGACACTAAGGGTACAGGATAATGATACTGACACTCGGAGAACAGGTTAATGACACTGACACTCGGGATGAAGGATAATGGCACTGGGGGTACAGGATAATGACACTGACACTGGGGGTACAGGATAATGATGCTGACACTGTGGGTACAGGATACTGATACTGGGGGCACAGAATACTGACACTGGGGATACAGGATACTGACTCTGGGGATGCAGGGTAATGACACTGACATTGGGGGTACAAGTTAATGACACTGACACTGGGGGTACAGGATAATGACACTGACACTAGTGGTACAGGATAATGACACTGAGGGTATAGGGTACTGATACTTCAGGTACAGGATACTGACACTGGGGGTACAGGATACTTCCATTGACACTATGGGTAACAGGATAATGACACTGGGGTTACAGGATACTGACATTGACACTAGGTGGGAACAGGATAATGACACTGGGGGTACAGGATACTGACATTGACACTAGGTGGGAACAGGATACTGACACTGGGGGTATAGGATACTGACACTGACACTGAGGGTACAGGATAATGACACTGGAGGTACAGGATAATGACACTAACACTGGGGGTACAAGATAATGACACTAAGGGTACAGGATAATGATACTGACACTCGGAGAACAGGTTAATGACACTGACACTCAGGATAAAGGATAATGACACTGGGGGTACAGGATAATGACACTGGGGGTACAGGATAATGATGCTGACACTGTGGGTACAGGATACTGATACTGGCTGTTCAGAATACTGAAACTGGGCATACAGGAAACTGACACTAGGGTCCAGGACAATGACACTGACACTTGGGGTACAGGTTAATACCACTGACACTCGGGATACAGGATAATAACACTGGCGGTACAGGATAATGATACTGGGGGTACAGGATAATGACAATGAAACTGGGGGTACAGGATAATGACACTGGGGTACAAGAGAATGACACAGGGGGTGCAGGATAATGACACTTGGGGTACAGGAGAATAACACTGGGGATGCAAGATAATGACACTGACACTGGGGGTACAGGATAATGACACTGGGGTTACAGGATAATGACACTGACACTGGGAGTACAGGATAATGACCCTGACAACTGGTGTACGGGATAGTGACCCTGACACTTGGGGTACAGGATAATGACACTTGATACTCGGTACAGGATAATTACACTGCCATTGAGGGTACAGGGTAATGACACTGGGGTTACAGGATAATGACACTGACACTGGGGTTACAGGATAATGACACTGACACTGGCGGTACAGGATAATTACACTGGGGGTACAGGATAATGACACTGAGGGTACATAATGACACTGACACTGGGAGTACGGGATAATGACACTGACACTGG